>NW_007736796.1:7692-13359 GCF_000696425.1 Galeopterus variegatus
GGTGGTTTAAAGTACAGAAATTTGGGGCCGGCCCAGTGGCGCACTCGGTAGAGTGCGGCACCTGGGAGTGCAGTGGTGCTCCTGCTGAGGGTTCGGATCCCATATAGAGACCGGTCCACTCACTGGTTGAACGCGGTGCAGGCACGACACCGAGGGTTGCGATCCCGTTGCCGGTCACGAAAAAAGACAAAAAGGAAAAAAAAATTATAGAGGTTAATAAAGTACAGAAATTTATTGTCTCAGTTCTGGGGGTTAGAAATCTGAGATCAAGATCAAACACCAATTTAAAACACCAATGTAAAAACTCTGATACGTGTAAATGTAAGATCACAAATATTTTAATGAAGAAGGACAATTTATGCTACAATTTAAAAAATGGTGGTGAAAACCACTGGAAATTTAATACATTGATTTAATTAGAAATATATATACTGGTAAGAGATTCTACTTGAGAGGACAGGAACTGATAATAAGTACAGGAAAAGGGGAAAATTGTGAGAATGAAAAAAAATGAGGATTCTAAATATGTGGAAGAAATATAAAAGGGTGTCATGCAATGTGTAAAATTGAGAAGAGGATACAGAAATGGGAAATTAGAGCACTGAATATAACTTAAAGCCCAAATTTCCCTAAAGGTGACCCAGGCTCAGTTGTTACACAATTTTATGTTGATTATATATTCTAATTGCAATATAGCAAAAAGAAAATAGCCCAAAGCTATTTGAGACATTTTTGGATATCTTAATAATAAATATTGTGAAGTTCCCTCTCCTTGAAAACAACCTATACCAAGCAATATCACTGTGTTTGCCATTACATAACCTGTTTTCTCTTGAAAGATAAGTTCAGTGATGGCCAACCTCTAAACATATACAGAAAAATATAAAACACCAGACACCTTAACCTACATATATACAACAATTCCATGTGGACCACAAAATTCTTCACTGCATTGAAATAAATCACATTCTTTGCTTAGGGGCAGATTATTCTGTTGATACATTTTCAAGTTGGTATGATTCCTGCTTCCTCCCTTCTGAGGCTTGTCTTTAGCAATGATTTGTTGCTCGTTGGCACCTCTGTAAAAGGGTAAATGCAGGAAATAAAAGAAGATGAAATAGTCCAATTCAGTCCTCCTTACAGACTCATAAGAGCATTTAATGAAAGAGGATGTTGAATTTTATAGGATGGATAAAAGTAAATGCCTATCTTTCAAAAATCAGTTCCTTTAAAATTGTAATGAGTGGCTTTCTAAAAAAATAAATATTGCAAGAAAACTTACTTGGAAAAATATGTTAAATACTATTATTCACAGAAAAGCTATGGTGTTCAGATATTATTACTATTACTATTATTGATTATACTTGTGAATGTGAAGTAGATTAAAATAGAATAATTTAAATTTTTGTACAGTTATACAAATAGTATAAAGCTGTTTGTAACCTGTTACATCTTAACCTCATTTACAGTGACTATTTTCAACATTTTTGGAACTTTTGGCCAGGTCAACACCCAAAGAATTATCCCACTATAAATTATGTCCACCAGTACTAGTGTGTGTTGGTTACAGACTTTTCTCTGGGTGGTCTCATGCCTCTGCAACTGATTACCATACACTGAATTTCTATGATAGCAAGTAATATTTTCCCAGGTTCAGTATCTCTGAAAATACTTTGGAACTACTTTTTTCCCTCAAGATGTCAAACTAACTTACAAAACAAACTCAGGGGGACGTCTATCCAAAGTGAATTATACACAAATAAAATTCTGTTTGTTGTAAAGCTCTTTTAAAATAAATAGTAAAATTCAATACACACATTTGAAGGTTGAATTAAAGTACTGCTGAGTATATCTTGACAAGTGTTTTGAAAGCAAAGGCAGATTACTTTTTTGAAGAAAAAAAAGCTTACTATAAATTGATAAAGGCTACTTAAAGGTATAATGTTTTTGATACTATTGAGACGATCCAACTTTTAATGGCTTTCACTCTACCTGCAGCTATAAGCAGTCTCCCTTACCCTGCCCCACTCCACACACCACCTCTACCCACCCCCCTTCTCCACTGGTTAAAGTAATTACACGTGAATAGAAATAGTAATTGTGAACAGTTTTGTAGTGCTGTATGTTCCAGGAATTGTTCTACGGATGTTAAATGTGTAAATTCATTAATCTTCTCAACAAAGAAGATGCTATTATATTCAATATAAGATTACAGAGGCAGAGAGAGCTAAATAACTTGCCTGGTATCACCATCAGAGACACTGGAGGAGGTCTGAGGAATTTTTACTGTGGTTCTTCCAAGTCTATGTCTCCAAATCTCCTCCTCTGTAACCTTACTTTTCCTTTAAATTGTTGTAAAATACTCATACCACAAAATTAACCATCTTAACAATTTTTAGTTGAATAGTAGTGTTGAGTATATTCACATTGTTGTACAACCAATCTTCAGAACTCCTTTTACCTTGCAAAACTAAAACTTTGTACCCATTAAAGAACAATTCCTTCCCCCAGCCCTTGGCAATCATCATTCTACTATTTCCTGATCTACCATATTATGACATTTTCCTACAATTGCAGGGATCAACTGAGCCAAGAACTTTGCCAGCACTTTTTTTTTTCCTTTTTGTCGTTTTTACTGACCGGTAACGGGATTGCAACCCTCGGTGTTGCGCCCGCACCGCGCTCAGACAGTGAGCGGGAACCGGTCTCCACATGGGATCTGAACCCTCGGCGGGAGGGCCGCCGCACTCCCAAGCGGCGCACCAGTGCGCCACTGGGCCGGCCCCTAGCCAGCACTTTTTAACCACAGTTAAATTTCGTAGTAAGCCAGATATACCACACCCTTAATTTTCTATTCTTGTCAAAAAATGGAGTAGAGATAGGCTGTTAAAGTATAATAAAATAATATTAAAGTAGGGATTTTAAAATAATCTACTGAAAAATGTTCTAGCCCTGTGTATTAGTTTCCTATGTCTGCTGTAACAAATTACTCCAAAATTGCTGAATTAAAATATCATTCATTTATTCTTGCATTTCCAGAGGTCAAAAGTCCAAAATCAGTTTCATTTGGTGAAAATCAAGGTGTCAGCAGGGCTTTGCCCCTTCTGAGGGCTTTAGGATAGAGTGTATTTATTTACCTTTTTCAGCCTTTAAATCTGTATTCCTTACATTTCTTTGCTTGTAGAACCTTCCTCCATATTCAAACCCAGCAGTGTAACATCTTTCCTCATTGATCACACTGCCTTTTTCTTCTCTGCCAATCTCCTTCTGCCGGACTCTTGTAAGGAGCCTTGAGATTACACTGGGTCCACCTGGATAATACAAGATTAGCTACTCATCTCAAGGTCCTTGGCTTAATGACATTGGCAAAATCATTTTTGCCATATAAAGTAACATTCACAGGTTTTAATAATTAGGACACGGACGGATATCTTTGGCTACAATAATTCAGCTTACCACATTCTGGTTCTGTCACACTACACTGCAATTACTTATCAATTATCTTCACTAGATTTTTTCATTAGTGTAATCCCTGAATTTAACATGGTATCAAGCACTTAAGTTGGGCTGGCACTGCTCGTATTTCTTCCATGGTAAGGCATTTTAATGTGTCCCTGGTGTAGTCAAGATTGTTAAAGACAAACAAACAAACACAATAGAAATAGCACTTATAGCACTTTAAAAAGAACACTTCAGCTTTAAGCACTCAAACCTAGAATGGCTTCTGTAAATATGTACTTTATTTACTTAATTTAAAAAGTTGTATTCAAAGTGAATAAATGTGTTTGACTCAAATCAGTAGTAAAATAAATAAGATCAGTCCCAAGAGGCTGTTTTTATCTCTCAATGCTATTGCTGGCTTCTCAAGTGCTTATCTTCCACAGTTTTTAACTAATCACAATAACCTTGAAAGACATAAATTTGTCTCAAAGATCTGAAGAAATTCAGAAAGAAAATTGTGTACTTATTATGGAGGTCCTACAACTGGATTTAAATTTTATCTGTGCAGATTGTCACTAGGAAACACTCTCTAAATATGTCACAGTTACATTATAATAAAGGATGCATATTCAATTGGAATTAACTGTGATGCTAGATTTCATACTTTATTTAAAAAGAAGTCACTAAAATAATTTGACTATGACTATTTCTCTTACATAATGTTCATTCTATAAGTTTTAGCTTGCAAATAGATCACTTATGTACTACTCTATTGACAGTCAGAAATAGGAAGATAATATCAAAATAATAGTATTCTAATAATGTAATTTCCAATAATAATGGAAGTAGCTAATTTGAGGGATATTTTAACTGTTTAGAACATCTGTGTTCAACTTACCAGAAGCCTTATGTGGTAGGTACTATTATAATTCCAATTTGCTTAAGAAGAATACAAGACTTTGATTAGTTTCTTACCATGACTACTGTCAAACACTGTTAGAGATGAAGATGGATTTGGAACTCAGAAAATCACTATTAAGCTGAATACTTAACCTCTTCACAATATTGCCTAAAATTATGTTAATTTACTTTTCTGGGTGAGGTACACATTTTATTTTATTTTTTTTTTGACAATTGTCATGGTCTTTACCTGTGTTTTAAGGACAATATATAAAGACACAATGCCATTTTGATTCACAGTCATCTATTGATCAAATTTTATTCCTTGGGAGCTTTGTTTAGCCCATTAAATATGTAAAATTTTCTCAGTGTAGGTGTGACATCATTAGGTGTCATTGGGAATTCAACTTGTAAGAAAATCCAATATCCTTTCAACTAGGAAATCCCTCCAATATTATCATTCAAACGGATGCCATAGTACTGAGATAGAAACAGGTATGTCTTTTTTTTTTTGTCTTTTTTTCGTGACCGGCAATGGATCGCAACCCTCGGTGTTGCTCCCGCACCTCGCTCAGCCAGTGAGCGGCTGGTCTGTATGTGGGATCCGAACCCTGGGCAGGAGGGCTGCCGTGCTCCCAAGCAGAGCACTGTAGCAGTGCGCCACTGGGCCGGCCCCAGAAACAGGTATGTCTTAACTGTGGATTTTATTAATGAATTTTGCAAAACTAAAGTACGATTCATGAGCTTGTGATAAAAATATTTAATAGTCTTGGGCCAGCCCCGTGGTGCACTCGGGAGAGTGTGGCACTGGGAGCGCAGTGACGCTCCTGCCGTGGGTTCGGATCCTGTATAGGAATGGCTGGTGCACTCACTGGCTGAGCATGGTGTGGGCGACACCGCACCAAGGGTTGCAATCCCCTTACCAGTCACGAAAAAGACAAAAATAATAATAATAATAATAATAGTCTTAATTCTCATGAATACTCTGGGCTTACGGAGTAAAATAGGCTTAATGAGTAATCTTAAGAGGTATCTTTTGGCCACAAAGATAAGTATGTATGGATTCCTGTCCTGTTCATATGGAATAGTCTACAAGTTAGGTGATATACTAAGACATAAAGCAAGTGTTCACACACTTAACAAGATTGAAAACATAATGGAGTTAATTTGGAAATCAGTAACAAAAGGAATTTTGGGAAATACATACTTATTTGGAAACTAAGCTATTTTAACCTTCAAAATTTAACATTTAGAAATTTTTTTTTTTTTTGTCTTTTTGTCTTTTTCCGTGTCCGGCAACGGATCGCAACCCTCAGTGTTGCCCCC
>NW_007736796.1:13583-14085 GCF_000696425.1 Galeopterus variegatus
AGTGCCGCCGCGCTTCCCAAGCGGCGCACTATCCAGTGCGCCACCGGGCCGGCCCAACATTTAGAAATTTAATTGCTAAATTTAAATACCCATGGGTCAAAGAAAAATTTATAAAGAACATTAGAAAATATCTTTTTTTGGATGAAAATGGAAATATAACATGTCAAAATTTATGAAATTCAGCTAAATTGGTGCTTAAAGAAAAGTTACAGATTTAAAAGCTTATATTAAAAAAATGAAAATCTGAAGTAAATAATGTAAAAATACATTTCTAAAATTTAGAAAAATAAGGGCAACGAAACTGAGATAATCAGAAGGAAGGAAATAATAAATATTACATTGGAAATTAATGTCATAGAAAACAGAAAACAGTAGAGAAAAACAGTGGGACAACTCTGTGCTATTTATCATAAGTAATACATATATATTATATATATAATATATATATATATTATATATAGATACATAAAATAAGAAAATACTAAGCAAAATATTCTGCCAA
>NW_007736796.1:15574-17012 GCF_000696425.1 Galeopterus variegatus
AAAAAAAAAAAGAAAAATATTTAATATTCAACACCTATCATATCAAGCTTCTTAATAAACATGGAACAGAAAGAATTTTTCCAAACCTGAAAATCGGCATCAATGAAAAATCTACAGTGAACCTCACACATAATGGTGAAAGACTAAATGCTTTCTTCCTAAGATTAGAGAGAAGGCAAGAAGTCTCATCTTTTTTATTCAACATAGTACTGAAAGTTCTAGCCAGAGAAATCAGACAGGAAAAAAAGGCATCCACATTGTAAAAATAGAAAAACTGTTCATATTAACAGATAACATACACTATATGTAGAAAATTCTAAGGAATACATGCATATACACGCCAGCACACAGAAACAAATAAGAAAATATTAGAATTAATAAATAAGACAGCAAGATCACAATACACAAGATCAATGTGCTTCTATATATGAGCAATGACAATTCAAAACTGAAATCAATAATATAATTCCATTCAAAAAATTACCAAAATTAATAAATATACTCAGGAATAAATTTGACAACAACAACAAAAGACTTAAACTCTAAAAATTATAAAACTTGGCTGAGAGAAATTAAAGAAATTCTAAATAAATGAAAAGACATTTTACATTCATGGATTAGAAGACTCATATTTGATTAAGATAGCAATTTTCCCTAAATCAATCTATGGATTCAATATAATCCTATAAAAATTCCAGCAGGTTTTTTGGTAGAAATTAACAGGCAGATCCAAAAATGTATATGGAAATAAAAAAGCACATCAAATAGCCAAATAATTTTGAAAAAATAAGAACAAAGTACAAATACTGTTACTTTCCAATTTCAATACTTATTATAAAGCTACAGATATCAAGAGAGTGTAGTACTAGCATAAGGGTGGCACATAGATCAATGGACAAAGATGAAGAGTCCAAAAATAAGTTGAATATGTTTACTAAANATGCAAAAAGACTAACTTAGACTCTTGCTTCACACCATACAGATATAAAATACTCAAAATATACCATAGGCTTAAATGTAAGAGATAAAATAATAAAGCATTTAAAATAAAATACAGGGAGAATTTTTCTTTTCTTCTTTTTTTTGGAAGCTGGTTGGTATTGGGAAAGAAGAAATTTTTGAGACCTTGGGATATACAAAAATTTTTAGCTAAGACACCCAAAGCACAATCCACTTAAAACATTGATAAATTGGACCTCATCGAAATTAAATTTTTTTTTTTTGCATTTACAAAGACACCATAAAGAACATGAAAAGATAAGTAAGACCCATATTCAATCAGGACTTGTACCCAGAATTTACAAATTTGTAGGCACTATTATAACTTAATGAAAAGATACCTCAATTTCAAAAAGAGCCAGAATATTAAGACATTTTCCAAAGAAGATATGAAAATGGTGAATAAGCACATGGAACAATGATGAACATAAATAAATAT
>NW_007736796.1:18251-29118 GCF_000696425.1 Galeopterus variegatus
AGGGTTGCGATCCGTTGCCGGTCACGAAAAAAGACAAAAAGAAAAAAAAAAGAAAAAAGAAGAAACTACTGATAAATGCAAAACCATAGATGAAAATTTTAAAAGTATACTGAACTCACCCCAAATACACAGCATATTCTTTTATTTATATAAAACTGTACAAAAGTAAAATACCAGCTATAGTGACAGAAATCAAATCAGGTGTAACATGAGGTTGTGAATGAGGGTGATTGATTATATAGCTCATGAGTAAGCTTCTTAGCATGGTGAAAACATTAGATATATTGATTATAGTGATGGTTTCATGGGTTTATAGTTTTCTGAAGCCTCAGAATTACACTTAAAATGGATGCATATATTGTGTGCAAAAGATACCGTGATTAAAAACAAGAGGAGAAAAATGAAGTGAGAGCAAAGAATGGTTCATTTTTTCAGAAGTGATGGAGGTCAGAAAAGGTCAGCCATCTGATAAACTGATGAACTTTTTGTCTCTGAAAACTAGATTCTTTGTTCTAGAAATATTTTTCCAGCACTCAGCAAATACTTAGTGAATGCCTAGTCTGCAAAAAACTACTCATAGCCTGTCTGATTTAATTACTGCATTCTCTCTAAGAGTTAATTATTGTCACTTTTTAATGCAAATGGAAATTAGAGTTTAAATATGCAAATAGTGATTAGAGTTTAAATAAGATATCCAAAGACACATAGTTCAAAGTTGACAAGTGATTGATTACAAGACCAGTGATGATTCTACCACCTCACAGTCCATGTGAAATCTAATATTGCAAAAGAACGTGGTGCTCCATTGTGGCCCCCTGCTGAAGAAGCTCTGTATCTTTCCTGTGAACCAACTGGGTCTTGTTTATACAAGGAAAAGAGCCACAAAAGTTTTATGAAAAGAGTTGGAGTCAGGAATTTATAGTCTGGTATAACAAATTTAATGCTTTGAGAATGAGGAGGGCTATGACATAACATTTGCGAATCATAATATACGACTTTCTCTACATTAAACCTAGGGTTTCCTTCCAGAATCCTTGCTCAAACATTATTGACCTCCCTTTTACCTTTAGAAGGAAAATAGGAATCCCACTCACATATATTTACTGGGCACCTACTGTGAATTCAGCACCAGAATATAGCCTAATCATTGCTCTATAGCTTTTATTCATTCTACACAGCACTGTGCATAAATGGGTATGCCTAATACATGCTAAAGAATAAAAATAGTATACACAGAAGAAAAATAATTCATGTTTTGTTATATCTTCTCTCTGAAGTGTTTATTAATAAACCATTAAAGGAAGGTACAGGGACACAGTTCATTTTAATGCTCTTATAAATATGGATTTTCTTTTTTAATTTTTTAAAGCAACATTTTACCTTTCTGAAATCACTATCCTTTCAATATATATATAAAAATAACCCAAAGAGAAGAGAAGCAGATGTATTAAATAAATGTACCATTTTTAAGATGCTGTTTGTTTATATAATGCCTTCCACTATTTCTAAATTCCAGTGAAACTTTAAAGTTTGTAGATTTATAAAAACTTTTATTATTCCTGGACTGGCATGTGTGGAATCCTAAGAGTAAATTGATCCTTGACTAATGAAATTCCTTACCAAAAGAAGCTCTGTACTGCCACAGAAAATTCAAAACAAGAAGTAATAATTAAAAATGGAAAGTGCTTCATCTGTAGGACAGTATTTTCCATAAATATGTTTGTAGTATTAAATAAAACTATGAGCTCCCTTTTGAATATTTTGGAAAGTATCTGTGATGAAATGCCTTACCAAGGCCCACAGAACCAAAGTGTAACATGAAGAGGATATTTAGAACATATTATACCTTCTAAATTACAGTTAGATTTCCTAGAAGTTTTAAAAATATTTAATTGAATAAATCCATGTCAGACAAGATAAACAGTTTTTGATGTTAGGGAAATGCTATGGTTCACTGAAATAAGTCCAGATAATGGTTCTCAGATTCAAATTTTGTCACTCACTAGCTATTTGATATAAATAACTCACTAGTTATTTTAACATCTCCGAACTGTTCTTTCATTGTACAAAAAAAAAAAAAAAAAAAAAAAAGTAAAATAGAGCAAAAAGGCCATTCATAGAATTAAATGAGGTGACCTTTTTAAAGATCTATGACAGCATTGTCACACACTACAAGGCAAAATACATTTAATGTCCCAAATTTATGGTTGCTTTACTAGTTTCTTTATGAACATTATTTGCTACAACAGGGCCTACTTTCTCTATGGATACCAACCCGCTTCAGTGTGTCTCTATATGAGTTATTCCTCTGAGTATCTTCTCCTCTCTCCACCTGTTAAAAATCTCAACTCATCTGCCAGAGCTCACTTTAGCATACACTTTTGCACAAAGCCATCAAAGCCCATGGAAACCCACAGTAGTCTCTCAGTTCTTTAAACTCACAGCCCTGGGATTTCGAGTCCTCTTATTTAACTCTTGTCAGATATATCAGTGCCTTGTTCCTCTACACAAATTATTAAAGTTTGGTGGTGTGACTCCAGAAGGTGTGCAATAATAAACTAGATTGATTTATTGTAGGAGACACCAATTTATTATAGGATAATCTCCTCTCCTCTCCTCATCTTCCCATGCTAGAAGGTAGCTAAAACGGGCGTGTCCACTCTAGCTTACCTTTTCATATGATTTTATCTATCAGCACTAATTAATGGGTAGCTGACTCCGTGACACTAGGTTCTGACACAAGTTGGGAGACCTGGGATAGAAAATTGACTCAAGTGACAGAAGTGCCTAGGATGTAGCTTTGGCGATGCAGACAAACACAATGCTTCAGGGGATGACAGAGAGACAAGATGAAAGAAACACTGAATTACCTGAAAAAGCAGAGCCATGCATCAAATCAGAATGCTCACTTTGGACTATTTTCAGAGAGAGAAAAAAAAAAGAAATATATATCTCTTAGACCTTACTGTCTCTTTTATAAGCAGCTTAACCATCCTATACTAATATAAAATTCATGATGTTATTATCAATGGGCATTTTATGTGTTCAGGAAGAAAATTGCAGCATTCCTCATAAAAAATCTGTTGTACCAGGAGACAAAACGAGGATTGATACTGGAAGCATGTACTATGATTGAAGAGAGGACCAGTAGTTGAGGCGCTGCCAAGAATCAATATTTCATTTTACCCAATTTTCCTTATGTGCCACGAAGTTCTATTATATCAGAGCCTCACATTCTGATTTTGTTTTTCTCCACTGAAATGTTTATGGATATTTTTACACCCTTAATGACAATGACATCTTTATAAATTTTTAACACTGATAATTTGACTATTTAAAATGATAGTTTTTTTTTAATATGCTATGTTATAAATGCTTTTTGGTTAGAGTTGTACACCATCTTGTTCCATTGAATAGTTGTTAAAATAATAAAATAATCTACTCATCCTTTTACATATATTAATCAACTTATTTCTCATACCAGTCTCTCAAGGAATGTGTGTACTGATTATTCTCTATTCTCTCCTTTACAACTGATTCATTCTTTACCTCTCTTTGTATCCTGTTCAGCCAAAGAAAGGCAATGGCAAGAGCTTGGTGAGAGAAGAGAGGGCAGCCAGGGCATTCTTCCCCACCTCCATTCCTGCTCAGCCATTGTGTCTCTGGCATAGATGCATCCTTCCTTAAAAGGATGTGTGGCTCAGCCCCACAGCTCCATTCTCACTGATCTCCAACAACACTATTGGTCTAACTTGTTCCTTCCATTACAATGGTGCCAATTAATAGCTTTGCTCTATAGTTAGTTTCTTTGTTCCTCATTATCCCGTGTTTTTTTTTCCTCTTAATCTTCAATGTATCTCTGTAAATAGTTCCCTGTTAATGTCTCTTTAACTGAACCATTTGTTTCTTGCTGATATATTTCCCCCATTTTACGAATGAGAAAACACAAGCACAGAAAGATCAACACCCTAAATTCATACAATAAATGGTGTAAGAAGGATTTGAAGCCAGGCAATCTGATATCTGTGTACTTAAATGCCATGCAAAAGTACACCTAAGTATCAGCATAGGTAGACAGCATAGAATTGTCCAGAAAGACCTTGGTTACAAAAGGAATACATGACATTCTGAGTTAAACTTTAGATTATCACAAAGTGGATTAGAAAAGATTTTTAAAATTTTCAATTGGCAAGGTACAGTATTCAGTTTTAACTAGACAATATTAACAATGTGAGGAAAGAATGCAAATATCAAAAGTGGGAGGAGTCTGTGGCCCATCTAAGGAAAAAGATAAAGGAGCATACTAAAAGAAAGGATGACAATGTCCAACCTTGGGTGTTCAGAATACTTCAAATTTAGTCCCATTTTGAAGGTCATCCAAAGTGTTTAGGACAAATAGGCTACCTTATTCTGGAGCCACTAAATATTTACAAAATCTCATGAGAGACTTTTATTTTCATTATGTGCTCATCCAACAGCTTTATGATCTAGATTTGTTTTTATTTGTTATTCTTCCTATATGAGGAGAATGTACTACTTGTACATACCAAGGATATGCTGTTTCTGTAGGTGTCGTATTCTCATTTTAAAGTACTGAATAAATTGATATTCTGAATATATTTATCAGTTATATTTGTGTATGTGTTATGTGTGTTATTAAGTGGATATCTGACCCTCTAGGATAGAGATGCTTTCAAGGATCTGAGAAAATTGCATTTTAAAATTTGGAAGACTAGGGAAAATAATTTTATTATGAAAAAAAAAACCTCTCTTTTTCGATTTATGAGGGGTCTACAAAAATTTCATAAAAAGATTTGTATTATCTTTTAATACAATTTTTCCCCCAAATTTTGGAAGTATCCTTGTATAGGTATATGTTGGAAAGAGTAATAGACAATATACTATATAATTAGCTGGAAAATACATATAAAGTGCTAATTAAGAGGAATCTTCCTTAGGAAATATCAGTTATCAGCATCATCCAGAAATAGCACTTATGAAACCAACATCTATATGCCAGTTTCTCCTAGTCACTTCTAGTTAACAGCCACAGTTCTCAAAGGATTGTGACTTTATAACCTAACATAGAACATGTCATAAAAGATACACAACCAACCATGAGTATTAAAGCCAGCTTGACTGTAACATTTCTCAGGGTAGAATAATAAATTGTCATTGCTGTCTATAAACAAGTCTCTGTGAGTTTTATTTTATTAAAACATCCCCCAGGGAACTGACTGGATCAATGTTCTTTCTAATCCTAAAAAGCTAAAAGCCAGATCATTTACCCTAGTACTGCATAGATTCCCTGAGAGATTAAGTCTAATAACTTTGGTCCATCTGATTCTGATATCTGTGAACTGTAAATGGTTTTTAAGAGCCTGGACTATGTAATCAGACAAACCTGGATTAGATTCATGATCATTTCCCAGCCGTGTGACATTGCAGGTGTCTTAATTTTTAAATGGTGGATACTATACCTATATCTCAGGGTTCTGATAAAGCTTAAATAACCTGGCCTATGTGTCTGACATTTAGACCATATATAGAAGCTATTACCATTTTTTTTTATTTCCATAAGAACTCTAATAAGAGCAGTATAAATCTGTTTTTGATTACTGAAAGTTACTTCAAAATTTTGTACAGTCTTGAATAACATTATAAATATTAATCACCATTTTACTGCAGATGAATATATGAACAACTGTATGGAGATCTATGGTTAATGAATTCTAGATAAATCTTATTTCACTGGATTTACATGCCTTTTATGAAAAATAGATTGGTGAAAGAAAAAGTTGTTACTGACTAATATATTTTTAAACACCAGATAATGAACAGAGATAGTAAAATTAAACACATCTTTCAAAAATATTTTGATGTAAAATTAGTTTTAATATCTGGGTCAGAACATTTCTTAGCAGACATATTTGAGTCATTTTAAATGCCAACACATAGATTTTAGTAAGAGATTTATAAAAAGACTATTGCACAAATATGTATTGTTTTTATTATATGCTAAGTAATGTCTAGAATCTATGGATTCAGAGATGAGTAAGACAGAAAAATGTCTGTCTTCGAAGAGCTTACTTTAACACATTTAATCCACAAATTTGAATGGTTATTTTCTTACATATTTATGTATAAATTATGCAGAATGACTTATATGGAATTAGATTGGGAAAACAGCCTTCAAAGAAGTAGAGATTTAAGTACAAGGAGGTTTTGTGAAACACACACACACACACACACACACATTTATTTTAATGAATCCAAAAAACCAAGTTCAAAGCAAAAAAAAAAAAAAATAGCCCAGTCCAGAGGAATAACACTGCATAGCATATCTGAAATGCTGAAAGAAGTATTGGAGATGGAGTAAAATTAGGCAAAATGAAGCAGTAGTTAGGAAGAGTCAGGTCATATGGTGCTGAATGAAGAATGTACTCGGTGAGTCAAGATTTGCTATGGGAAGTCAAGGTCAATGTCTAGGTGAATTATGATGATGGCCTGAGTCAAAGTGGTGATGGACTTATACGGGTGGATTTGTGCATACACAAAAGCAGCAAATTCTAGGAATTAAGTATTTTATGATTGGAACAATGTTTATTAATGCCTCTGACTACAGTTAGATATTTAAAGCCAACTATCATTCAATTAAATTGTAAATAAAATCAAAGGCAATTATTTATTAGTCTCTTAGAAAACACCAAGTCATTAAAGCACAGAGTTGAGTTCTTGTGTTTAAAAATACTACAAAACAGAGGCCAGTGTGTGCTGCCCACAGATGCACAAGAGCCACTGGGCCCACAGGGCCCTGAGCCACCTGCACCAGAAGCAGGTAGGCACTGCTGCGGGACTCCCAGGCTAGTGCTTGCTGCCCAGAGAGGGCCCCAAGCCACCTGCACCGGAAAAGGTACGCACCACGGCAGGACTCCCAGACTAGGCCAGTCCCTGCGGCCCAGAGAGGCTGAGCCTCCAGCCCACAGGCACCGAGGCAGCCATGCCAAATTGGCAGTCCCTGCAGGATCATACCTAACACTAGGGTTGAAAAAGTGGACTGTGAAATCCCCTGCCACAGTGACTACACACCAAAGGAAAGATACCAGAAATATGAAAAATCAAGAGAGTACAACACCACCAAAGGATAGTAATAACTCAAGCTCTAGATCCTATAGAACAGGAAGTCCTTGAAATGACTGACAAGGAATTTAGAGCAACAACTCTAAGGAAACTAAATGAGATACAAGAAAACTCAGTTAGACAACACAACAAAATGAGAAAAAATATACAGGTCCTGAAAGAAGAAATGAAAAAAAAAAATAAATGCCCTGAAAAAGAATGTAGCAGAGCTTGCAGAGCTGAAGAATTCATTCAATGAAATGAAATAAAAACACAACAGAGAGTTTAACCAGCAGGCTAGAACAAGCAGAAGAGAGAATTTCTGACCTTGAAGATGAGCTGTTTGAAATAACACAGGGGGGCAAAAAAAAAAAAAAAAAAGAAAGAAAGAAAAGAAAGAAAGAAAGAAAAAAAAAAGGACAAAGAATTTTAAAATTGAAGAAAATCTGAGAGAGATAACAGACAACCTTAAGCACTCAAATATCTGAATCATGGGTATTCCAGAAGGGGAGGAAAAAGGAAATGGCATTGAAAGCATATTCAACAAAATAATGGCAGGAAATTTCCCAGGTAGAGGGAAAGACACAGATCTTCAGATTCAGAAGGCTCAAAGATCCCCAAACATACACAACTCAAAAAAGTCCTTTCCATGACATGTTATAGTCAAACTGGCAAAACTCAAAGACAAAGAGAGAATCTTAAAAGCTGCAAGAGAGAAGCATCAAGTCACCTATACGAGAGCCCCAATCAGACTAACATCAGACTTTTCATCAGAAACCCTAAAAGACAGAAAAGAATGGGATGATATATTCAAAATACTAAAAGACAAAAGTTGCCAGCCATACTTTACTCAGCAAGGCTATCCTTTTGAAATGAAAGACAAATAGTATATTTCCCAGATAAACAAAAACTGCAGGAGTGCACTACCACACAACCAGCCTTACAGGAAATTCTCAAGGGAGTACTGGGTTTGGTACCTGAAAAACAACCACCACTGCCATAAATACTCCAGAAAGAATAAATCCCACTAGTAAAATAAAAATGCTAACAATAAAGAGAAAAAAAAGTTTATATGCCACCCCAACAAACCGACAAATACAGAAGACAAGAATATGCTGCCTTCAAGAGACTCACCTCACCTGTAAAGACACACATAGACTAAGAGTGAAAGGATGGAAAAAGATATACCATGCAAATAGAAATGATAAATGAGCTGGAGTAGCTACTCCTAATCAGATAAAATAGACTTTAAACCAAAAACCATAAAAAGAGATAAAGAAGGCCACTATATAATGATAAAAGGATCTATCCATCAAGAAGATGTAACAATCATAAATATATATGCACCCAATGTCGGAGCAGACAGATTTATTAAGCAAACACTATTAGACATAAAGAAGGAGATAGACACTAATACCATAAGAGCAGGGGATCTGAACAACCCACTCTCAATATTAGACAGATCGTGTAGGCAAAGAATCAACAGAGAAACACAAGATCTAAACAACACTTTAGACCAATTGGACTTGGCAGATATCTACAGAACATTCCATCCAACAACCTCAGAATATTCATTCTTTTCATCAGCACATGGAACATTCTCCAGGATAGATCACATGATAGATCACAAATCAAGTTTCAACAAATTTTTTAAAAAATTGGAATTATTCCACGTATTTTTTCAGATCAAAATGGATTAAAATTAGAAATCAATAACAAACGAAACTCTGGAAACTATACAAACAGAGGGAAATTAAACAACATTCTACTTAATGACATATAGGTCCAAGAAGAAATTTAAAAATTTCTTGAAAATAATGACACATCATACCAAAACCTATGGTATACTGCAAAAGCAGTACAAATGGCAAAATTTATTGCATTAAATGCTTACTTCAGAAGAACAGAAAGATGGAAATAAACAATCTAACACTTCACCTTAAAGAACAACCGAAACCCAAAGTTAATACTTTAAAATGCGTTAAGGCATTTGCCTTCAGAGAAAAAATGCAAATACCTACATATTGTTTCCTTTTATGTTACATTATAGTTCCTGTTTTCAAACCTTAAATTCTTCAGTTGTCTTCACATATTTATATTTATTAGAACATTATTTTATATATAATTCTATCTTCGCCCATATTGATCAAAGAATATTTTTAAAGAACTTTAATATCATAATAGTTTCTTTCATATAAAGCAACAGATACACAAATGTCTAGGAAAACTTTACAAAAATGACCTTGGCAGATATTCTTAAAATTTCCATTTTATAATATCAATGGAATACAATTCCACAGATTGGTAGTATAGCAATGATTTTGTCTCTGCCCATGTCTTTCCTCTTCTGGATTGATTCTCTTGGCTTTTCTATATCTCCACAGTCTAAAAATATTCTATTGGAATATCATAAAGATAAAAACAAAGACTTTTGAAATTGTTCTTTTTCTGAAAACACAGCCAAAAATAACAGGGAAAATGGCTAAATGATAGCAGATATTTATATTATTTGATTTTTTGCTTAAATAAATATCTACCTCTATAAGACTAGCAACTTTCATTGTTTCTCTGGTATTCTTTTTTGAAATTTGATTCTTATTTTTTCTATGTAAATGCTGCATCCATCTGTGTTGTTTTCATTGCACAATTAATGCTCTTCTACACAAGTTTGTTTTTCATTCTTCAAGAGCAGTTTTAAGTCTTGATGTTTCACTGTCAAAGTCTCATTTGGCTTTTTGCAAATATAAAACTTTATCTCAGGAAAAAATATAACAACTCAGAATAACAAAATCACATACAGCAGATAGAAAAATCTGAGCATATTCTCTGGTATCCACATCTTTTTTCAGATAACTATGTACTTCAAAGGTTAAGATTAGCTTTTCAAAATTTGTCTTTTCTGTCCACATAACTTGGCAATAAACTGCACTCTAACTTATTTGGGAAGGTGTTTTCACTTTTCCATCAATATTCTGAGAGATGGAGTAATGGAGTAATTCAGGTTCTGTATCTTTGGCTCTGCAATCACAGCATTCACTATTTATTTGAATTTGCTGTTTACAGCCACAAATATGTGGTATCGCAGAGACTGGAAACAAAAACTGAATTAGAAGAAACCCAGAAGGATTTTGAACCATTACAAACTTGCTTTTGAAAGGAATATGTGTAGCTGAGTCTTCATGCTTTCATCCCAGTTATACAAGAGAATTCCTAAAATAACTCCCAATTATAAAATACTATTTAAGGGTAAGTTATATAAATGTGCCTAATATAAAGCACATATATGTGTATGTGTAATTGAAACGCAACCATATCTACAGTAATTATGTAGAAATTGTTTAGAAATTTGACTAAGAAAGAATTTGGAGGGGCAATTAATTTCTTTCTGGCAATATTAAAATTGCTGGCTCATGTGAGAATAAAAAGTAGACCTTGTGTTAGTAAATGCAATTACTGCTTTAAATTTCTCTGTAGAAAATGTATGCCTTTACTGCCTACACCCAGATTGGACCACTTCTACCACACTTCCCTTGGAATTTCACTGAGGGGAATTCATTCTAAGAATTAAACTAATACAAAGTAATTTAATACTTCATTCATTAGTTTTGTTGTTTATTGTAATATCTGCATTTCTCTTTAAGGTAGAATAAAACAATTAGGCAATTATGTTAATTATGTTAGGAATAGGTCCATTCAATAAAAAATAAAAATATGCAATTATAAAATCAAATAGGATAAGTGAAAATAC
>NW_007736796.1:29694-30257 GCF_000696425.1 Galeopterus variegatus
GGAAAGAGAAAAGCTGTCTTAGTTCGTTTGTACTCTTATAACAAAATATCTGAGACTGGGTAATTTATAAAGAATAGAAATTTATTTTCGAACAGTTCTGGAGGATCAAATATTCAAGATCAAAGCACTGGCATTCGGTGTCTGGTGAGAGCCACCCTCTTCGGCTTCCAAGAGGTCACTTTGTTGCTGTGTCCTTAAAAGGGATGAACATTGTGTCCTCACATAGTAAGAGGCACAAGGGCAAAAAGGGCCAAATGCTGTGTGAGACAAGGGAGGAGCCCTCATGACCTAATCACCTCCTAAAAGCCCTACCTTTTGATACTGTCACCTTGGACAGTAAGTTTCAACATGAATATTGGAGGGGACCCAAACATTCAGACCATAGCAAAAGCCTTGGAAAAATAATAGCATTATGAAAAAAAAAATAAGTCACAGGAGCCACCCTGAATTCATGCCTACTGACCAAAGTTGTAACAATGTGAACATCAGAAAAAGAATAATTTTTATAATAATTAAACCCATGGAATCAATGAAAATACAGAGCACATCATATATTTTAAAAA
>NW_007736796.1:30837-49240 GCF_000696425.1 Galeopterus variegatus
AAAAATGGAGGTAGGAAAAAAATTCTTTGAAAACATTTAGAGAGCCAATTGAATCACTGCTTTTCAAAATTGTGAAAGACTTCAACATATACGCAGTTTTAATAGTAGAAACAAATGGTCCAATTTGACAATAAAATAAGTGATTCAAATAAAAAATTATAATTTCATAAGACATTGAATAAATTGATTCAGGCAAAGGTTACCAAGTGGTGCTAAAAGCATTTGGTGTGTGACTAAAGGCAAAGGAGACATCGATATGACACCAAAATAATACTATATGAATTATTGTTTTGGTCAAAAGATGGTAAATAAAACTATAAGAAAGAGGACAGAATGACATAATCATAACATAATGACCTAAATAAGAATGACTAATGAACGGTCTATCAGATATTTGTGTCTTATGATGTAATGCTATTTGAACTATGCAATACTTATAATAATTAGCACTTATGAGCTATTTTAGCCACATTCAATATACGGACATATCAAGTTTTTAGAACTATTGCCAGCGTACACGAAAAGAGGAAAATGTGGACTGAGAAAAAAACTTATAACAAGTATTCTCATAAAGGAGATTATCTTCATAGAGGAAAATGGTTTTAATCAAGTTCTTGGTTTGATTATCGGAAACTCTGCTTATTAATTTCATCACTCATCACTCATCATACTCATTGGTGAACAGAAGATAATGATATTATTCAAAGGATCAATTGCCAAACACAATATCTGACTTATATCAGGGACATTCCAACTCTTAGATTGCTTGGTCATATCTATATGGATCTAGAGTTACTGAAGCAAGTTTGTTTCCTACAGAGTTTACAACCATTCTAAACAAAAGTGTGTATTAAAAGGAGCTGTCCTAATCTATGGATAATCTCAATTTAATCTACAATTACAATCAGAGAAAGATTCTACCTTTGGTCAACATTCATAGTTAACACTTTGATAATAATTTTAAATAGAATTATTTGCCCTCTGAAGCAATAGAGTACATTAAAAACAAATTTATGGAGGAATGCAAAAGTTGTTTGTTTTTTAACTCATAAGGATATTGCCTCAGAGCCCGTGATTTAGGTGTCTTTAAGTAGAAATCGGAAACATGGCCTATCTCAGAATCAAGAAAGTATCATCTTATAAAAAATTTCTTGCCTTTATTTATTTATCTTTTGTCACTTTTATCTGGCCTGGAAAACAAGGTCACTTAAACTTCACTTGATCCATCTTCTCCAGCAATGTGTTGGTTTATGACAAAGCAGGGTTTTATGGAGCTTTTGATCTATAGAGTTCTGTTTGATTGTGGAAAGCCCAAATTCATGTACAGAATACAGATTAAGACAGAAATGAATACCTGTGAAAAGATAAAAACTAACCATTGAAAAATTGCTGTACATTTAGAGCTGAGAGTAATAATTTGTAGGAAAATTATAAAATCACAATAATTTTGCATATTTTATTTAATATAATTAGTTTTTTTTAAATTATGGTATTTTAAAATGTTACAGCCTTAAGTAGATTTTCAAGATACAACATTTGATTCTGGAAAAAATTAAGCACCATATGACTTTGGATAAGTTATTAAAGTCTTCTGCATCCTAGCTTCCTGTTACATAAAATGATGGTGATTATAATAGAAACTAATTCAAAAGCGTATTGTAAAGATTAAATAAGATTTAAATAAATCACTTGGAGAAGTAGTAGTGATATGTTCTACTACTCTCCACCATAAACTCCTTGTTTCAATCATAACAAAATTTTTTTATATTAATAAAACCTACTATTAATAAATATTTACATGACATAATCCTCAAACATTTAGCATCAAAGTAAATAAAGCAAAATTTATTAAAAATTGAAATAGAATTTGAAAACTTATAATCATATTTGTACAAATTAACACATGTTCTTCAGAAAATTTACAGATAAATTAGATAGTAAATGTGTATGCATATAAGATTTTATTAATATTATCAACAACTTTGATTACAAACACATGCATCCACATTCATAAAAATAATGAAGTGGTCCACAGAGATCATGCATCATTTATTGCTATTCCAAAGTATCACTCTTTTAGAAGTGGCATATGAGAGACAACAAAGAAAGTCTCAGAAAAAAAGAAAATGCCAGATTTTTCATGCAACCTAACCATAATCAGAGGGAAATCCACATCGATTTAAATATTTACGCTTGCAATTAAACAAAAATATTAAAAATACATAAATTAAGCATTTTTATCTGGAGATTATGGAATTAAGAAATAAATTGACAGAAAGAAAACAGAAGGAAGGAATCAATGTAAATATAAGCAAATAGGAGAACATGGTGAAAGTGTTAAATAAAACAAAAACTGATTTTCTGAAGAAAAAGCACAAAAAAAAATAAACTGTATTGGTAAAAATATAATCAACAAAACACAAATAAACTACACTATTTATTAGCCAATACAAAGGAAAAGTAAAGCTAGCAATATTTGCATATTGTATAATTCATCTATGTAGAAAATCAAACAAAATTAACTGAAACATTTCATAACTAACGATATAGTCTAATAAAATAGCAAGTTACAAAATACACATTGAAATCACTAGGTTTTTAACATCAGTAATGAACAGATAGCATTTTAATTAAAAGAACTAATTGAGAAGAGTAACAAAATTTATGATAAACGTTGACACAAATACAATGAGAATTGTGAAAAAAGTACAAATAAAATTATAAAGATTTTGAAAGGTAAAAAGGTGAATAAAAATCATATCAGGTTTTTGCAAGTAAAAATATAATATTGAAAATGCGTAAAATTTCTCTCATTAATTTAAACATTGGCCATATTTCCACAAAATCTACCACTTTTTTTCTTGTTTTCCCCTTTGTAAGTGGGGAGGTAGACTGAGGAATAATTGATCATTTACATCTAAAATTTATCCTGGAAAATAATGTGGAAATGGTTAAACAAAGGCAGAAACAGTGAAAAAAGTTCTTATGGATTTATAATAGATTTATATATGCAAACTGCTCCAGGGGAAGAGGTCGGAATGAACCGGCTGTCCTAAATCTCGGTTCTTCCCAGCATTTTTAATTTGTCGAATTTGAGCTTCTATGAGCTTCTGTGTTACTGGAACCTAGTTATTTCCTCACTCATGTGTTTTGGCCTTATATTCTCTCTCTCTCTCTCTCTCTCTCTCTCTCTCTCTCTCTCTCTCTTCCCCCCCCACCCTCCGCTTTTTCTAACCAGGCTGACCTGAATTGCTGTCTTCCTGGAATTGCTCAAAATTTGTTCTAATAAAGTTTGTCCAATGTTTAAGCTTTTTCCCAGTAAAAGTTTTCAATTATTTATTTTATTTTGAGATAAATGTAGATTCATAAGAAATAATATATAGAAAAATCTCATATGACCTTTTCTCAGTTTCCCCAATGGTAACATCTTACAGAATAATATAATATCACAACCAGGATATTGATATTGGATCTGTTAAGATACAGAACATTCCCATCACTGCAAGGATCCCTTATGTTGCCCTTTAAGAGCCACAACCACTTTCTTCCCACCTCACCCTCTTCTTAAGCCCAGTAATCTGTCCTCCATTTTTATAATTTTGTCATTTAGGAATCTTACATACAATAAGTCATATAGTATATAGGTTTTGGGGGGGAGTGTTTTCATAGCATGATTCTCTCAAGATTCACCCTGGTTTTTGTGTGGGTTTTTGTTTTTTTATTTTTAATTGCTGAGTTCTGTTGGATAATGTGGATGTATTGGAGTAAGCAGGACTGAAGCCATGTTGGTAACTAAAACTGCATGAGCTTTAGAAAAGGAAAAAATGCTTTTTTCTTAGCATGAATTTCTCTGAGTTCCCTCTTTTCACATGTTTATTTGATATTTTGAATCTTGGAAAAATAACAGGGCAAGATAGCATTATTTAGGTAAATGTAATGACGTTTTTCAGTCAGCCTGGACTTGCAAACTTGCCATGAGACATGTACTATCCAGACCCTGAGAAACCAAGGAAGACATCAAGGATGAAAACATAAGCCAGAAGGAGCCTTGACCAGAATTTGCCCCTGCCCCTTTACACATCTCCCTCCCTCCTGCTTTTCATTTCCACGTTCCACTCCCCCAACTCCCTCTTTAAAAACCCCTCAGTAAATCTGAGTCTTTGAGATGGTTTTAGTCTGGCCATTCTCCTTAATTAGGTTAGCCTAATATCCCTCCTCAGGTCACTTGTATTCCAGGTCGCTTCTTCCAGAAGAAAAGCTGACTTTCTGTTCCACCACCAATTTGACTTTTGGGTAATTCATTTTTGTTTGGGCAGGCAGACAGATATAGGTTCAGTAACAAGATTTTGGTGAGCCAAGCCAGGGTTTGTGCATGGGGCAGGAAGCCAAACTTGAGTTTGGTAAGAGATATTGCCGGAGACCAGCTCTGTATGATTCGCTAGACCTGAATAGGTGGTGTAGATTTGGTGAAAAGGAAGAGACCGACCACAGATATCTAGTGCAAGTGTGGACACCAGCCACAAGAATCTTGCTTTATTTATATTTTTTACTTAACATTTTACATGATGATTTATCTTTTAATCAAAACATTTTTTATCTCATCTCTATAGAAAAAGAAAAATCAGAATGTTCCAAAGCATTCATGCTGTCATAAAAGCACCCACTCATGCATCAATAGTTCACCCCAAAGCCTGTGGCTTGTGGCCAGGAAACTATACAAAAGCAACATGCTTGGCTTTAAAGAGTGTTAGTTTAAACTATAATTCTTAACCTTCTTAACTTACAATTTAACCCTTTTTAAATCTTACTTATACTTACTACACTTAATTTTAATAACATTGATTAGTTATGGTTAATAATTTGATATTTCTTATACTCTATATTGATCATTTTAATTTATAATCAAAATCACAATGTTTATCCCTTTTATTTCCCTGCCAATAGACTCTGGGAACAGCACAGGGGACAAAGTGAAAAGTTAAATGATCCTACTCAAACTAACAAAAACACATTATATCATTCTTATTATTACTAGGGAAACAACATGTTCTTGGTAAGTCAAGTGAAACTATAGGAATGGGGAAAAACAAAGAAATCTGTAACTGGTTAATGATCAAATAATTGTAAACACCACTGCACTCGGACCCACCACCTCCCTGGGGGATGTGGATAGAAATCCAACATAATAACTTCATTCCAAACGTACAAGAGCATGACCACAACCACAATGGGTCCATCCACACATCACTAAAGGAAAAGATAACAACAAAATTAAATCAAGCCAACCCATACCAGGAACATGCATCAAAAACACCTTTAGTATTGGGCCGGCCTGGTGGCGCACTGCTATAGTGCGGCGCTTGGGAAGCGTGGCAGTGCTCCCGCGAGGGTTCGGATCCCACATACAGACCGGTTCCCGCTCACTGGCTGAGCGAGGCCCAAAAAAAAAAAAAAACACTTTTAGTATTGACAATGCCCTTTAAATAAACCAGTTAATTTTGATTATTTTAACATGTTTTTTGAGAAACTCCAGGAAATTTCCCGAAGCCATACTAAACCAAAAGGTTAGGCTGTTTAATTCTGCGAAGCCTTGTCAAGCAACCAAAGGTGAACAAACAAGAAATTCCACAGAGCCGTGCCACATGCATGGGACCCCATTGTAGCCTGCAGAACAAGGGGTATCAGTCCTCAGGCTCCCATGCCATTCCTTGTAGTAGGATGGCTCACGGCAAGATATAAAACAGTTTGTGTAACCTTTCACCCTTTAAATAATACTTGGATTGTTTCCAGTTTCTGGCTATTAGGAATGAAGCGTAAACATCTGTGAACAGGTACTCGTGTGAATATGCATCATTATTTCTCTCGGATAAATGCTTAGGAGTGCAATTGTTAGTTAACTGGATCATATGGTAGTTGCATGCTTATTTTTTTTTTTCAAAAAACCTTTCAAATTGTCCAGTGTGTCTGTACTATTTTTCATTCCACAATGTCCCCATAATCATCCAGTTTTTCTGCATCCTTGCCAGCATGTTTTCATTATTTTTAAAAATTTTAGTCATACTGATAGGTATGATACCACATTGTGGTTTTAATTTGAATTTCCTTAGAGGCTAAAAATGGTGAGCGTATTTTCATGTGGTTATTTGCTATTTGATTATTTTATAAAATATCCATTCATATATTTTACCCAATTTCTAATTGGATTGTTTGTTTTTTACTAAGTTTTAATAGTTCTTTATATATTTTGGAGACTAGTCTTTTGTTACAAATGGGTTTGCAAATATTTTCTTAGTCTGTAGCTTGTCTTTTTACCCTCTTAATGGGGTCTTTCAGAGCAATTTAAAAAAATTTTAATGTAGTGCAATTTACTATTTTTTCTCTTATGAATTGTGCCTTTACTGTCTAATCTAAGAATTCTTTAATTTCAAAGATTTTCTTGTATGCACTTTTCTAAAATTTTTATAGTTTTACATTTTATGTACATATAAGTCCATGTTCTATTTTGAAATTATTTTTGTGTAAGATGAGAGACGATTGAAGGTCGAACTTTTAGTCTATGGATGTCCACCATGTGTTGAAATAAAGGTTGGGCATATATGAATATTTGTGGATCTATTTTTGGATTCTTATTCTGTAACATTAATTACCGCATCTGTGTTTTTACCAAATCCACATAGTCTTGATTAGTGAGCTGCTTATAAGTCTTGTAATTAGGTAGAAAAAATCCTCACACTTAATTCTTCCTTTCCAAAATAGTTTCAGCTATTTTATTTCTTGTGCACTTCCATTTACATTTTGGAATAATCTCTTCTATATTTACCAAAAAAAAAAATCTCATTGTTATTTGGGGACAATGTTAAGCCTGTCTATCAATTTGGGGATAGTTTATACCCTCTCTCTACTGAGTATCCCAAACCATGAACACATTAGGTCTCTGCATTTATTTCCTTTTCCTGCTTTATTTCCACTTGATGGAACTTTTAACACTGTGAATAGAACTGGTGAGAAAGGACATCCTTGCCTTGTTATCAGTCTAGAGGGAAAGCACTCAATCTTTCATCATTAAGTATAATGTTAGCTGTAGGTTTTTGGTAGTGCTCTTTATCAACTGAAGGAAATTTTCTTCTATTCCTAGTTTTCTGAGAGTTCAATACCCATCATGAATGGGTATTGAATTTTGCCAAATGCTTTTTCTGCACTGTTTTATATAATCACATGATTTTTAATTTGTAGCATGTTAATATAGTGAATTATTTAATTGACTTTCAAATATTGGATAAGGCTTGCATCCCTGGAATTAATTCCCACTTGGACAAGGTATATGATTTATTTTTTATATTTCTGAATTCTATTTGTTAATATTTTGTTAAGAATAAAGGGTATTGGTCTACAATTTTTTCTTCTATTTTGTAATTTTTTTTGTCTGGTATTGATCAGGGGAACACTAACTTCATAAATTGAGTTGGGAATTATTTCCTCATGTTATATTTTCCGGAAGAGATTGTGCAGAATTGGTGTTAATTCTGTTGGAACCAGCCCAAATGTGTGTAATCAGATGAGTGGATAAGGATACTGTGGTATACCTACACAATGGAATACTACTCTGCTATAAAAAAGAATGAAATACTGTCATTTACAACAACATGGATGGACCTAGAGAGAATTATATTAAGTGAAACAAGTCAGGCACAGAAAGAGAAATATCACATGTTCTCATTTATTTGTGGGAGCTATAAATAAATAAATATATATACAAACAAATAAAAGGTGCAGGAGAAGAAAACACAACATTCACAACAATTCCTTGAACTTGTTAAGACAAGTGAATAGATATGGTGTAGTTGGGGGGGAGAGGAGAGAGGGAGGGAGAGAAAGAGGAACAGGTAAAGGGACATGAAAATCAACTACAATGTATATTGAGAAGTTAAAATAAAATAAAATAAAATAAAAAGATCACAGGGGATAAAAAATTTGATTATCCCATAAAAATATCAAAAAAAGGAAAAATAAATAAATAAATACATAAATAAAATAAAATAAGATAAAATAAAATAAAATGAAATAAAATGTTTGGTAACATTCCCCAATGAAACCACATGAGCCTGCAAATTTCTTTCTTTGGAGTTTTAAAATTATAAATTCAATGCCCATAATAAATATAGGACAATTCAAATTACTGTATATATTTCATATCACAACAGTTGTGGTAGCTAGTGTTTTTTGAGAAATTGGTATATTTTGTCTAAGTTGTTATTAAATTTTGTATGTAGAGTTGTTTGTAGTATTTCCTTCATATCCTTTAGATGTCTACAAAATGTGTCTCTTCACAACATTACTTTAGTTGTGTCACACAAATTTTGATATCACATTATAACTTTCATTTATTTCAATATATTTTTAAATTTCCCTCGAGACTTCCTCTCTGTATCATGTATTATTTAGAATTCTCTTATTTAGTTTTCATATGTTAGGCATATTTTCTTCTATTGATCTGTTTTGATTTCTTGTTCGGGTCCATTGTGGTTGAAGAAAACATTCTGTATGATTTAAACTTTTAAAAAAGTTGCTCAGGTTTTTGTTACAGTCCAGGATATGGTCTATCTTGCTATATTTTCTGTGTACCCTTGAAAAGAATGTGCAATTTGTTGTTTTTAAATGTAATGTTCTATAAATATTGATTAAATCCTGTTGGCTGATGATATTTCTGAGTTATTTTACATCTTGTTGATTCTCTGCCTAATTAAGAGAGGGATGTTAAAGTCTCCAGCTATAATTGTGGGTTTGATTATTTCTCAGTTGTCTATTTCTCCATTGGTGTTTTCAGTTTGTCAACTTCCCCAAGCTCAATTTCTAGGTTATATGCAACAAAAATAAATGCAAGGAATTCAGCATCTTGCCACCGATGAGATCCTGGGCCATTTCCTGAGAACCTTAGCCATTTTTTAGGTTGAAAGTTTGAATTACTAGAATATCACTGCTTAACCTGAGCCACTGATGGATAGGTATATGTTGGTGTTACCTTATCATCACCTTCCCTCCTAATCTAGGGGGTAAAAAAACCCATAAAAATCCATACATGTCCCCTTGCTATAATTTGATACTTGGTATGGTAACTATAATTCTTCTAACAATATTTCTCATAATTTATTTCACTTTTGGAGGTAAACAAATAGATTTGTAAAAATATTATACATTAATAACCCAAGCTAAAGGAAGATTCTAAGTCATCACTATTTTTGACATATCTGCTCAGTGGCCAAATATTCATTGCTCTTTACACTGCAGTGTCTTTGATGCCCAAAGATCTTTTGAAGTTAAAATGTTAACAGCAAGACTTTGATCCTATAATTTGGGGGAATTGTCATATAAATGTAATGCTCTTGGGCTTTGTTCATTGACATTGTAGTATAAATCAGTGGGTAATTGTTTCTACTAGATTATGTTCTGGTGATGTTGGCTTTTTTCTTGCACAACCCAGTGAATACCTTTCTATTTATAGTGGATGCCTAGTCCATATCCTTGTATTAGCTGTTTATATACCTAGAATATATTAATCACCTCTTAACACTGCTACACATGCTTCTTGGAGGACACATTAAACCATAGCATTCTGTCCCTGACCTCCAAAATTCATGTTTTTCTCATATGCAAAATACAGTCATTTCATCAGATAGTCCCAAAGTCTTAATTTGTTTCATCACTAACTCAAAAGTCCAAATCCAGATTCTCTTCTGAATCAGATATCAGTGAGACTCAAGGCACAATTCATTCCAAGCCAAATGCTTCTTCAGCTGTGAGCCTGTGAAATTAACAAATTACTTGCTTCCAAAATACAATGGTGGAATAGACATAGGATAGACACTACCATTCCAAAATGAAAAAAATGGGCAAGAAAAGGGCATGCTATGTCCCCAGTAAGTCTGAAACCTAACAGGGAAAGCTATATTAAGTCTTAAAGCTGAAGAATAATCTCATTTGAATCCATGCTCCACATCCTGAACACACTGGGGTGGAGGTTGGGGCCCCAAGGCCTCTGGCTGCCCCACCCCTATGGCTTTGCTCAGCTCAGCCAATGCTTGAGCCGTCTCAGATTGGAGTCTCATGCCTGCAGCTCTCCCAGGCTGACCCTGCCAGCTGGTAGCTCTGCAGTTCTGGGATTTCAGGAGTGGCCCCATTCTCCTGGTTCCACTAGGAATAGCCCTTATGAAGACTCTTGTGTCAGCTCCAACCCCACATTTCTGCTCAGTATTGCCTTATTAGGGGCTCTCTGCAGTGGCTCTTTCCCTGTAACAGGTCTCTACCTGGACTCCCAGGCTGTCCATGACATCCTTTGAAATCTAGGTGGAGGAAGCCATGCTCCCATAGCACTTGCATTCTATGCATCTGTAGAATTAGCATCATGTGGATGCCACCAAGGTTTATGGCTCTAGAGGTTCTGGAGTAGTAAGCTGAGCACACCTGGGACTGCTTGAGCTACTGCTGTAGCAGTCAAGAAGCACTGAACTGTAATGTGTGGAGCACAGACCTGAGGTGGCCATGAGCCTGTGGAGGGCACCTTGGGCCCATCCCGGGCCCATCCCCCAAATCATTTTTTCCCTCCTAGAATTCTTGGCCTGTGAATTAGAGGAGCAGCCTCAAAACTGTCTGAAATGCCTTTGGAGTCATTCTTTCATTGTCTTGATGATCCCTTTGGGCCCATCCCCCAAATCATTTTTCCCTCCTAGAAATCTTGGCCTGTGAATTAGAGGGGCAGCCTCAAAACTGTCTGAAATGCCTTTGGAGTCATTCTTTCATTGTCTTGATGATCCCTTCAACCATACTAATCTCCTTAGCAAATGGTTGCTCGGCCATGTCCTTGGTTTACTCTCCCAAACACATTCTTTACATAGCCAGGCTAAAAATTTTCAAAATCTTTGTGTTATGCATCTCTTTTTAATTATAGGTTCCATCTTTACATCACTTATTTCCTCTTGCATCTTACTTTATGCAATTAAAAGTAGCTAAACAGCTTCTTCAATATTTTGCTTAGAAATTTCTTCCACTATATATCCTAGCTTATTGGTTTTAATTTCCACTTTCCATAAAGCTCTCTGGCATTAATACAATTCAGCCAAATTTTTTGCTACTTTATAACAAAAACAGCTTTTATTCCAGTTTTCAATAGCTTGTTTCTCACTTCCACCTGAGACATCATCAAAATAATTGCCTATATTTCTATCAACATTCTAATCATAACCACTTAAGTTATCTCTGAGAAGTTCCAGATTTCCTGTACCTTTCTTCTCTCCTGAGCCCTCACCAGAATTGCCCTTAATGCTCCATTCATGGAAATCTACTCTTTTTCTAGGCTGCTCCTCCAAATTCTTCTAACTTCTACCTGTTACTCAGTTCCAAAGACACTTCTAAATTTTCAGGGATTTGTTAGAGCAACCATGACATTTCTCAGTATCAATTTTCTGTCTTAGTCCATTTTGCGCTTCTATAATAGAATACCACAGACTGGGTAATTTACAAAGAAAAGAAATTTATTTTCTACAGCTCTGGAGGCTGAGAAGTCCAATATTGAGGGGTGACATCTTGTAAGGTTCTTCTTTCTGTGTCATCCCATGGTGAAAGGCAGAAGGGAAAGATAATGTGAGAGCAAGACAGAGGGAGCAAGAAAGAACCAAACTAGCCTTTGTAAAAAATCCACTCTGGCAGTAACAAACCCACTCTGTGATGATGACATTAATTCACTCCCAGGGGCAGAGCACTCAAGACCTAATTACCTCTTGAAGGTTTCACCTCTCAACATTGTTGTGCTGGGGATGAAGTTTCCAGCACATTCTTTTTTGAGGACACATTCAAATCATAACATTAAGATAATTCTAACAAGGTACACTTTAAATCTCAGTGGCTTGAAAAGAAATTAGTTTATTTTTCTCTCAGTATATTTCCAATTAGCAGCTCTACTTCAGGCAGTCACTCAGGGACCCTGCCTAACATGAGATTTGCCATTTTAACATGTGTCTACCAAGGTTTTCATCCATCAGAAGACAAAACAGAGTGGAGATTGTGCTAAAAGTTATATTTAATAGGTGGAGCCTGAAAGGTATGTGCCTTTTGTACACTAATGTTCCATTGCGTAGAAGTCCTAACTACATGCCCACACCTAAATGAAAGAAATGGAGTCATTTTAGAGTTAAATTTGATATCCCTAGCTGATATGAGGAGCACTATTAGAACATGTTCCATAAATAAATATTGTGAATACTAATAAAATAAGTGATTATGTCTTGTGATCCAAGAATAAATAATACCAGTATTTTCCATGTTACGATGGGTTTTTAGAAAAATATCTTCTTGGGTCACTGTATAAATTTTCCGTGTTCATTTTACCGTTTTGTGGAACTTATATACATGGTATCTTAATACATAAAATGCAAATATAAACCTAAGCTAGAAATATAATTACCATTTTCACCTTCCAACATCCAACCCCCCCCCCAAAATATGGTATGCAACCCGTGGTAATCAAATCAGGGTGTTTGTTATACTACATGCATTAGTACATTTCTGTTGCTTATAACAAAATACCTTGAACTGGTTAGTTTATAAGAAAACCATATGTTCTCTTTTTTTAAAGCCCTCAGAACCACACCTATGACCACCATTTTTAATCCATTCACTACAGCATGGTCCTACCATCTAATCACCTCTTCAAGGCCTCAACTTTCAATTACCATAATAGGATTTCCCACTCTTGGGAAAAAGTAGTATCAGTAGGGATAAAGTTTCTAATACATACAACTCGGGGAACACAATTCAAGTTTCAATGAGTTTGGGGGGACATTCAACCCACTACGTTATAATAGCAACTAGATTAAGTATACAAAATAGCACAGAAGAATAACTTGCATTTTATAATGTAATGTAAACAAAGTAAAGTAAATTACTTTGGCTTTATCGGCTATTAAAATCAAACTAAATTGCCTGTCAATAGGAGAGTGCTGGAAATCCAGTTATTTTATGTCTTAAGTCCCAGATTTCATAAATAATAGGGTCCGTGCATCTTCATCAGAACTTATTACTAAATTACAAGTAATTATTTCTCTCTTAGATTACTTATATTTTATTTTTCAATATTCAGACTTCCTCTTATAGAACTCTTAGAGATATATAGAACATATAGAATTATTTAGTACCCCCATTATTACTTTTGGTCAGGAAGCATCTAAACCTACTAGGTTTTTTAAATGCATTCTTTCTTTTTATTGGATTGTTTATGCAATAAACTCACTATCATTTTAGCACAAATGTAAGTTTTGGACAATTCCATCTTCAAGAAACTCTGAATAGTCACCCTTACTCATCTATTTTCTCTTATATTGCTGAAAATTTCTATAAATAATTCAAAATGGACAATGCACACACATATTGTGAAGTATTGGAATGAAAAAATGGATACATATACATGCATACTTGCTTGTACATACAGTTACATCTGACTTCCTTGAAAGGAACATACAGCCTCTAATTTGGTTAATTGAACCCTAACTTTTGGGCTATTATCTTTCAGAGGACAGTGTTTTTTAAACCATTATGCTGTGGTGTTTAAATAATGACTTTTCCTCATTAAATCTTCTCTTATTTAACTTTTCTGTGAATAAAGAGGTCAGTTGAATTTCAACAATTAGTATGAGGGAGCAGTGGTAGTTTAATGAGTCTGTGTAACAAAATCAATCTCAATAATGGTAGGCTCTAACCTTGCTGATCCTATTGGTTTTATGCTTACTCTCATTTCCTCCTACATTGTCATCATTATGTGACTGTATATAAAAAAGGAAAAGGGCCGACCCCATGGCTCACTCAAGAGAGTACAGCACTGGGAGCGCCGAGGCTGCGGGTTCGGATCCTATATAGGGATGGCTGGTGCGCTCACTGTAAAAAAGGAAAAGGGCCGACCCCATGGCTCACTCAGGAGAGTACAGCACTGGGAGCGCCGAGGCTGCGGGTTCGGATCCTATATAGGGATGGCTGGTGTGCTCACTGGCTGAGCGCGGTGCTGGTGACACCAAGCCAAGGGTTACGATCTCCTTACCGGTCACGAAAAAAACAAACAAACAAAAAAACCACGAAAAGTTTAAAGTTATAACTGCTCCAGAGAAACACCTTAGTTTTTTCATCTGTTTTTTAAAATTCTGAGATGAAAAGTTCAGCCCATCCACCTTTTCTGCCCAGCTATTATTCTGTCCATTTCTAAAATGATGTATTAAAGGAACCAATAAAAATAGTGCCAGTCAAATGAATTGCAAGGCTAGGTTAGCCTAAGAATCCCATGAGACTGGAGCCATTAGAATTGTGAAAGGCGAACCCAGAAACTTCGTCTGGAACATACTACTGCTGTGTTGGGTGCAGATTCTGCATCTGGCTATGGCATTGATGAATGGCAGTTAGTTTGGGTTCAAATGTCATATCTATAATTTATAGAAAGTGGTCCCCTTCTGATTAATCCTATAATAAGGCAAAGTAAGTAAAAGGTTACTCAAAGTATGAAGAAAACTTTTCTAAAAATAATGTTATTCAAATCAGCCAATGTATTTTTTTCTTGCTACTCATCTTGTCTGATGTCATTTTGATGATATTTTCACTGTCATGATAAATTCCCAATCTATTTGCCCATACTTACGTCCACCCCATTTTCTGTGACTTAGTCTAAAATAATCTCCCATACCTTGCCTTGCCACCTCTTTTATTTAAACTAGTCCAGAATCAAGGTTCCTTATCTCTCTTTTCTATTCTATTCATTCTTACTATTTCCTAATTTTTCCCCTGACTACCATATCCTGGGGCTGTGTCTGTATATTTTTCTCTGTTTCCATTTGGAGGATGTCTAATTACAGTAAGGAAACATTCTACATTTCAATACAATAAAACTTTCAAGTCTAGCACAATTAAATGTTACCTTCCAACAAATTCTATTTTAGGAAACTAAGAAAAACAGAATATGGTAAGTTACTGGTTATGTACTGTGACTTAGATCGTTGTATCTTCACAATCAGAGTAAAGTATCTTAAAAGAACCCTCGGTTATGGGGTATTTCTAAACCTCTAACTCTGTTCCTTTAGTCATTAATAACCTCTTGTTTTTATTCTCTATTGTGGAAATATCTACTGAGAGAGATATACATCCATTAGAAATGATGCTGTTTTCTGGTGAAACAAAGTACAATATGTTTTATCTTCATATACACTCCAGTAAATTTGTCATGGCCACATGTATCATAACATTAGTAGGGAGTCTGAGGTCATGGTAGGATCAACCAGAAAAATCACTGTTAATAACTGGAGATATCTTCCTCGCACATGTGAGCTGAGATGGATACCTAAGTGCTAGCTTTATCGTTTATCTAACAAAAAAGCTACTGTAGTCCTTATGACGGGAAATAGTAAATGACAACATATTCGTTGAAAGTACATAGAGAGCAAGAGTTTTGAATACAGGGAGACTAATAATAAGACTGTTGCCATAGTTCAGCTCAAGAAGATAAAATTTTTAAAAATGAAGAATAAATGAAAATGAGCTGTGGAGATGAAGAGAAAGTGATAGATCAGAAAGATATTTTACCATGAGAATGGATTGGAGTTAATTGCTGGTTAGATGTGGAGGATGAGGAAAAGAAGTTAAGAAAGGCACTTAGATTTATTGCTAAAATGATGGTGTGACTTATATTGACTAAAATATGTTAGAAAAAAAAAAAACCTTTAAAATAAATGTAGATACTCTGTTTTGAATACCTCTGTCTTTTGTTTCCAAGTCCCTCATATCCTTTCTTCACACTTTGGTTCCTGTTCATTATGTTTTATTATTTTTATTAATATTTAATTATACTGTTACATATGTTCTCTGTAAAATAAATTAATTAGATTAAATTAAATAATGACTGTAGTCCTCTTAGTTATCAGTCTCTAATCCAGCTTTTGCCTCCCTTCCCCAGAGAAAGTCACAATTAGTTGTTGTTTATTTTTTTGTATATTTACATATATCAAGGGTTCTGGAGTTTCAGTTTCCAGTCCAGCCCATATGGAGCTTAGAAGTTGCTGCTTCTTCCTAATGACAAGTAAAGTGGAAAAGCTGAACTAATTGAAGTAAACTGAACAAACTGAAAAATCGACAACTCTTCCTAGATCCATCAGAAAGTGAGGTCACAGGGCAAACTGTTGCCTCAAAAAATGGAAAGACAGGCATATAAAGAGAATTGCAACTTTTAGAGTAAAAATCCCCAAGCAGAAACCGACGAGAAAACCAGTGCTAAGATCCTGGACTGTAGCTCATGAATTGCTGAAGGCTCAGTGTGGACAAATCTGAGAGTTATAAAACTCTAGGACATGGGGACAGTCATATCAGGACCCTACACTTTTGTGAGCTTTACCTGTAAGAGTTCTACCGGGTTCTCATTAGAAGAATCCCCTCATGCTTTCGTTAGGGGAAGGGGAAAAGAAGTGATTTTGAAATAAGTCAGATCATTCTGTTCTTCTTAAAAAGGCCTGCCCTCAGGAGAAACTGTTTTATCAGAGCCTAATGTGCTGGGGTTTTATCAAAGCCTAACCTTCCCTGAAGAAGAGAAATACCCAACTTCAACTCCCTGTAGCCTTCCTGTCCCACCTAAGAGGGGTGGGGGAATTGAGCAGCACTGGTGAAATTCACAGTCCTGAACACAGGCTCATTAAAAGACTGACACTTAATCATGGGACTATGGAACATCCTCTCCCCACACCTTACCTCATCCCTAAAGGACTGTTTACTGCAGTTCCCTTTACCCAGTACATTTTGTCTGGCTTTCAACCAAAAAATTGCAAATCATACTAAAAGGCAAAAAACACAGTCCGAAGAGACTAAACAAGCATCACAATGGCAGTCAGATATGACAGGAATGTTGAAATTTCCAGACCAGGACTATTTAAAAAAAAACAAACCATGACTAATATGCTAATGGATTTAATGGGAAAAGTAGACAACATGGAAGAAGAGATGACTAATGTAAGCAAAGAGATGGAATTTTTTTTTTTTTTTTGTCTTTTTGTCTTTTTCCGTGTCCGGCAACGGATTGCAACCCNCTTCCCAAGCGGCGCACTATCCAGTGCGCCACCAGGCCGGCCCAAGAGATGGAATTTTTAAGAATCAAAAAGAAATGTTAAACATAAAAAAACACTGTAACAGAAATAAAAAATGCATTTGATGGGTTTATTAGAAAACTGGATATGGCTGAATAAAAAATTTTTGAACTTGGTGACATAAAAATAAACTTTCAAAACTGAAAAGGAAAAGAGAAAAAGACTAAAATAAAAACAGAATTGACTATCTAAGAGCTGTGGGACAACTATAAAAGGTGTTAACATATGGGTAATGGGAATCCAGGAGGAGAAGAAAGAGAAAGAGGAGCAATATTTGAAGCAATAACGACTGAGAATTTCCCCCTATTACTGTCAGACACCAAACCATAAATCCAGGGAGCTTAAAGAAAACCAAGCAGGACAAAGGCAACAACAGAAAACTACACCTAGACACACCATATTTAAGTATCATATTCATTTTCAGAAATTTAAAGGTAAAGAACAATTGTAAAATATGCTGGGGGAAAAAAACACTATACCTATACAGGAACAAAGATAATTATTACTACTTCTCCTAAGAAGTGATGCAAACAAGAAAAGAGTAGATGAAATATCAAAAATCTTGAGAGAAAAAAACCAAAAAACAACATTTATTAGGTTTTTTTTTTTTTACTTTACTACCATTATTATTTTGGACTAGATAATTCTTTGCTGCTGGGGCTGTTCTGTACATTGTAGGATATTTAGCAGCATCATATACTTCTGCCTACTAGAAGCCAGTATTGAATCCCAGTTGTGACACTCAAAAATTGCATGGCCAAATGTCTACAGGGGGAAAAATTACCCCCAGTTCAGAACCACTGACATATACATACCTGAATCCAAATGTATAGTGAGGGAATTTCAGTTAAATGCATATGTGAAAGATATTTTATGAAAGCTCACTCAACTCTATTCCAATTCCCTTGAAATATGGCTTACTGCTTATTAGTGGACAGAAACCCAAAAGCCACATTTCCGAGACTCTATTACTCTAGATGACACGCATAGTTTAGATTATGCACATCATTGAGATTAAGCCAAGCCAAAAGACGAGCATTTGATTTTGAAGGCAAAAGAAGCAGAGATACGGCTCCTGTCAGCAAGTATGGTCATACTCATGTTTGGTCCATATGAGGTGGGCCAGAAACTCAAATTCAGGAGCCTAATTTCATGGCTGTGGAGAGATGTAGAGCAAACATTTTCCTGGCTCAGTCCAGGACAGACAAAGTGTCATCATGGAGTTGGCAGTAATGAGAGTGACTTCTTAA
>NW_007736796.1:49940-52189 GCF_000696425.1 Galeopterus variegatus
CACTGAGGGTTGCGATCCGTTGCCGGACACAAAAAAAGACAAAAAGGAAAAAAAAAATTAATAAAATGAACAGAAAGGGCTTTTACATAGTAAATTTTCAAATACAAAGAGAACAGGAGAGGAAACTATAGTGGATAAAAGATATTAACAAATGTTTAATGATTGAATGTAGATGAGGCATTAGCAAATTCAAAAAGCTGATTGTCAAGTGCCTGCAAAGGATAATGCAAATCAATAGCAAGAAAATTCATGCTTCAGAGCCTTTAAAAGACTGAGGAATCAGAAGCACCAATATTATGGGATAGGGTGTAAAGATGGGAGTGAGGACTGAGCATTATTTGTGGGGTTAAAATCAGAGGAATTGATAAAAAGTATGAAGTTTTAGTCTTTTCTGATGCTATTACAGAATATCATAGATGATAATTTATAAAGAACAGAAATTTATTTCTCATAGTTCTGGAGGCTGGAGAGTCCACCATCTCTGGTAAGGGCCTTCTTGGTGAGTTATAACATGGTGGAAGACATTACATGATGAGAGAGCTAGAGCATGTTAGTTCAAGCCTCTGTTTCTCTTCTTATAACCACCAGTCCCATCTTGGAGGTCCCACCCTGATGACCTTATCCAATCCTAATTACCTTCCAAAGGCTCCACCTCCATATTCCATTGACATATGAATTTGGGGATCAAGTTTCCAACACATAAAATTTTGGGGACCCATTCAAACCACAGCATATGATATAGAACAGATCTAGGTTACTTTCTCGTTTCATGCAACCCAGTGACTACTCCCCAACTTTGGCTGTTTACCAGGGAGCTTGGAAAAATGAACCAGAGAGGCATCAAACCCAGTGACACTGGTCAGTGCAGAATGTGTGAGAGACAGCCGCAATCCAAAACACAGAAGCATTAGGTGAAATTCAGTACATGGGGTGGTGGGACTTCCAGCCCTCTTGAATAAGATTAAACTTCTTTAATGCTGCCAACCAGGCTGTAGTGACAGCTTATAATTTTATGTTGCCTCATACTTTGGTTTGAATGTTTGTTCCCTCCAACGCTCATGTTGAAGCTTAATCACCAATTTGGTATTTGGAAGGTGGGGCCTTTAAGAGGTAATTGGATCATGAGGGGCACGCCCTCATAAATGGATTAATCCATTCATGAATTAAACAGCCTAATGGATTAATGGGTTCTTATGAGATAAGCCTGGTGGCTTTATAAGAAGGGGAAGAAAGCACGTTAATTTGTTTTTTCTCTCTCACCATGCACCACCTAGGTATTCTGCAGAGATCTCACCAGGAAGAAGACCTTTACCAATTATGCTCCCTTGACCTTGGGCTTTCTAGCCTCCAGAATTGTAATAAATAAATATATTTTATTTATTTAAATTATTTTAATAAACTACCCAGTTTCATGTATTCTGTTATAAGCAACAGAAAACAGACTAAGACATCTCAGCATCCTTTTTAAAATAAAACCTTAACTTACTTATACCTGTAGCAGGTCTTCGTCACCCTAGACACAGTTTCCAATACTATATCCCACCTGAATGGCTCCAGTAGGAGGCCAGAGATAAAAGCTTAGAGGCATTTCTTTTACCCAGCAGGCTGGGCTCTCTGCTTTCCCGCACCTTCCTTTAAAGAACCATTCAGACCTACGCATGAGAACTTAAGTGACCACTCTCAGTCACAGTGTGACCTCCTAGAACTAACGTCTGCTTGCTTAAACCCAACAATTAAAGCTTTCTGAGGAAAACCAGTTTGGATAATGCTCTGGATTCAATAAAGGCATTGGCCCATGGGTTCCCTCTCTCTCTCTCTCCCTTCCTGTGCTCCCTGATCCCTGAGTGTGAGGCCTTCAGATGTGACATGTGTCCTCCAGGATCTGTTAATACTACAAACTCTTAAACTTTCATATTGTGATTGCATCATTGAAACTGTGTCTGAAATCCCACCCCGATGGTGAGGCCACCCTGAAGGGACCCATGCAGGTAGATCCCCTTCTGGTGCTTTTCTGTGTGGGCCTCTGGTGGCTGCTGGGGACAGTAGCTACCAGCCAACTTGATAGAGAAATTAAAAGAGTTTCATTCAAGACACGAATGTATATACACCAGACATGAGATAAGTGGATCCTGCTATGGAGACACTGGATGACCCAGTAGAAAAGACTTTTAAATACTGATATTTAGACGTCCCCCAACTAAAAAGATGGTTCTGCCATCTGCCCATCTGAACTTCCTATGTAGAATACC
>NW_007736796.1:52904-60366 GCF_000696425.1 Galeopterus variegatus
AAAAAAGATAACATAAAATATCAGATATTTGTATATCTGTCTAGTGGAGAGGGCAGATTTGCAGATATCCAACAATATAGAAAACTAATTCCAAAACAAAGAATTCTGGAGAAAAAAAGAATTAAGAAAACTAGGGAAGAGAGAAACAGAGTGCCAACCCAAAGCTCAGAGCCATGTCTCCCCTTCTAGACCACTCTCTATGACCCAGTGCTCTAGGACTTTCTGTCTAAGGACCTGAAGCCAGCTTCTATGTTCTGCTGATTTTCTTCTCTGGGTTGTTCTTCCAAATACAGACCACCCTCGAATAGCAGAAGGTGCTGTGTGTAAGGAACTTGAATAGGTTGTACTGAATCAAGATACATGCCCAAGAGGAACTATGCTATGCTCTAGATGAATTTGGGCTGGAAAGAGAGAAGTGGACTTGGCCAGGTATCTGGAGCTAGTTGTTTGTTCTCTTACTGCGGGCACTGCAAATAAAAGTTAGCCATGGGCCTGTATTTCGTGTTTGTTATTCAACCTCATGTAACTGGATGAGTGACCCATGGCAAATCTTTTAAGCTCCATGGGTATCAGTTCTTTCATCTGTAAAAATGAAGCATTTGAATTGATCTCTAGAGATGCTTCAAGCAATAACATTTTATGATTTTTCATCTCTTTTGATGCTTTATCTTTTATACCCAATAACGTATTTATTTGCAGGGTCACATAAACAATAATTTTTCAAAATATTTCCTGTGCATTTCCAAAAGACATTGATTAAACACACATAAAGTAGCAGGTTTAAAGTTATTTCTGTGCCTTTTATTTTTTCACCCCTTTTGAAGGTTTTAGGTGAGCTATGACACCCTTGATGACCAGAGGGGCCTCTGGCAGTGACTCAGCATCTTCTGCCTCATTTTTCCCTTAGACCAAGTTAAGGTGTCAAACCTAAAACAATTTCCTATACTAGATTTAGCATGGAAGGAATTATTGAAACCACAGGGTGGAAATTAATGATTAGCTTTAGATGCTATTAGCATACCAGCAGGAGAAAAGACTAAATGAGCTGTGATCNATGATTAGCTTTAGATGCTATTAGCATACCAGCAGGAGAAAAGACTAAATGAGCTGTGATCTGAAGTAAAATATGTCATCCTGGCAGTTGCAAGTGATATGATGGAGAAACAATGCTGAGTAATAGGGGAGGAGAAGCAATGAGCTATTAGACCGAAAGGCAAGGAAACAAGCATTTAAATTAAGAGGACAGGACAATGAGATAGCTTGAGTTAACATGCAGGAACCCAGGCTGAAAGACAAGGAATTATTGAAACCACAGGGTGGAAATTAATGATTAGCTTTAGATGCTATTAGCATACCAGCAGGAGAAAAGACTAAATGAGCTGTGATCCGAAGTAAAATATGTCATCCTGGCAGTTGCAAGTGATATGATGGAGAAACAATGCTGAGTAATAGGGGAGGAGAAGCAATGAGCTATTAGACTGAAAGGCAAGGAAACAAGCATTTAAATTACGAGGACAGGACAATGAGATAGCTTGAGTTAACATGCAAGAACCCAGGCTGAAAGACTCCGTGGTTAGTGATTGCAGACAGGAAACAATCCATCAACTGAGGGAGAATGCAGCACTAAGATTAGGCAAGGAATGGGATACAAAAGTACTTTCCTACTTGGATAAAGCAAGCAGACACAATTCATTCTCAGTGCTTCCTTGGTTAAGCAGCATCATTAAGGGCTGCCAAAGGCAAAGGCTCACTACTCAACATTATTGAGAAAAAAAAATACGGTGAGGAAATATAAAAAGACTGAGATTGATGGATAAATGCTACAGATAATATATAGAAAAATGAAAGCTACTCTCCATCATTTTGACAAAGGGGGTATCTAAGCACAGTCATTTAAATATATCTCTATATTTGTATATTTATAGAGATCAAACAAAATAGCAGTGAGCAGCCTTTTTAAAATGTATCTAGGTTTGTGGGTTCAGATAGGTCACATCATTGAGAGCTGTTTTTTGTTTTTCTGGAAGGAAAGACGTGTGAATTTTGCTGTGTACATATTATTGCTACCCTCACTGTGATGGACACGTTTTGTGAATAGCAAATGATTCCACCCTATGTGTCTGGCCCCAGGACACTTGAGTGAGGGAGAGAAAGAAACATTATAAGCCTGAAACTGTACTGCTAACAGGCCAGAGGAAACAAATATTATATTTTTCTATATTGTATGACTAAGAATAGTTAGTGAAATTAGCTAAGAAATTAAATCAACCCCTTTTGTCACCAGGAAGCATTTTTATTTTAAAACTATTAGACACAAAGCTATTGACACAAATAGGGAACCAACATTTCTTAATTTCATAAAGTTCTAGGTTTAAAGGTGTATTACAGATTACAGCAAATAATAAACACTCTTTTTTACTGACCGGTAACGGGATTGCAACCCTCGGTGTCGCGCCCGCACTGGGGACCGGCAATGGGATCACAACCCTCAGCATTGCGCCCGCACCGCGCTCAGCCAGTGAGCGGGAACCAGTCTCCACATGGGATCCAAACCCTCCGCGGGACCGCCGCCACGCTCCCAAGCGGCGCACTCTCCAGTGCGCCACCGGGCCGGCCCCCATAGTTCTTTTTTAATTTTAAGCAATAAAGAATTAAATGTTTAAGAAAATAATCAATGATATAATTTTTTAAAGCAAACTCTCATTTTGTCAGTAGTATTTCCTATCCATTTGATCCATTAACAAGTTTTGTAAGTTTAATTTTAAGAACCAGGGCTACAAAGACAAGTGGGATCCAGTTTGTTTCCTTAAATAGTCAAGTTTAATTTTAAGAACCAGGGCTACAAAGACAAGTGGGATCCAGTTTGTTTCCTTAAATAAGGAAACAAACTGGATATATACTCTTATACCTGAGTCAAACTTTAACAATGAATAAGTTCAGTGAGAGAAATGCTGCACTATGGGTGCATATTAGAAACAGTGAGGAGGCTAAAATGTCATTATTAGCTTTCTCAGCTGATAAAATAATCCTTTACAAAGAAGAAGATGCTACAGCTGGAAGCTGGAGAATGAAAAAAGTTTTGCCAATTTGTCAAACTGGAGAAGGTCATTTGGGGCTGACACCAGAATCTACATGGGCTTCATGTGAAACTATATGGGCAGGGGGAATGTAAATGTTTCTGTTTGGGTGGAGTGTAAGAAGTGAGGAAGAGGGCCAGTGAGCAGTATGTGGGGTTTAACCAACATTAAAATAATGAAACAACCCAAATATATAATTAAATTGCCTACGCTCGTGAATTCACCACCAGTTTAATATGATGAGTCTGAACTTTATTTTGTCACAAGAGGATGTGGCTTGATTTGTTCTGTCTCATTTGAACTTGGTGATCAATGATCATATACGTTGCTGTCAAGCAAGTCAAATTTGCCATCACAGACTAGTGTCATCGATTGATTTGCTTTTTAACAATTCAGCTAGCTTCACAGAATGTTTCAGAAAGGGCAACAAAAATAAATCCTATTTCATATTTAACATAGATATCTAGGAATGGCATCTTTGTATAATCGGGAAAATCATAGCTCTTTTCTCCTTCCTGTGTTTTAGAGTTAACACATTTCTCAGCCCTTCAAATGCCTTTCTTATTAATTGGTGAAAATGATTATTCAGAGAGATGGCTTATTTAAGGAAAGTAGCTACTTTTATATCCCTTGGGGAAGAGCCATTTGCTCTCACTGAGGGTCTAAGGCTTCCAGATGTTACCATTTTCCCATAACCTGTGGAGTCTTTGTTACCCATTATTTAAACAATGATATAGTATTTTCTAGGGAATAACAGCTGGCTTGAATTATCCTCCCTATCAACACATGTAAAATATCCAGGTACAGCCTAATATACTGAATCGAGGTCAATGTTTTTAACCATATCCCTTCTGTTTCTTTACCATTGTTACCTTTTGGTTCAAAGTTTAAAACTCTCATTATTAAACAAGAGTAGGAAAAAAATAATTAAAAATGGGCAAATGAATAGATATTTCTCCAAAGAAGATATACAAATGGCCAATAAGCACATGAAAAGATGGTCAATATCACTAATCATTAGGGAAATGCAAATCAAAATCAGAATGACATACGACCACACACCATTAGGATGACTAGTATCAAAAACATAATGAAACCAAATCCAAAAAACAGCAAGTGACAGGTGCTGACAAACGAGTTGGTTGGAACGTAAAATGATGCAGCCTCTAAGAAAAGCAGTGTGCTGTTTCCTCCAGAAATTAAAAAATAGAATTACTATCTGATCCAGCAATTTTACTATTGGATATTATCCCCCGAATTGAAAGCAGTCACTCATGCAGATATTTATAGACCCATGTTCTTTGCAACATTATTTGCAATAGCCTATGGGTCGAAGCAACTCAAGTGTCCATCTACAGATGAGTGCATAAGCAAAAGGTGGTATATACATAAACTAGAATATTATTCAGCCTTAAAAAGGAAGGAAATTCTGACACATGCTACACCATGTATGAACCTTGAAGATATTATGACAAGTGAGATGAGCTGGTCACAGAAGGACAAACACTGTATGGTTCCACTTATATAAGATACCTAGAGAAGTCAAATGCATATACACAAAGTAAAGTAATGATTGCCAGGGGTAGAAGCAGCAATGTCAAGTTATTAAACGTTTCCAGTAAAGAATGATAAGTAGACATATCGTTGAGTACAAAAGCCTTCAAGAACTCTCAGGACTCCTTCACACACTGTCCTCCCCCCATCCCCCACCCCCACCCCAATATAGGCTTTCTTTCTTTCCTCATGTAAGTATTAATATTTTCTGATAGAAATGAACAGAAACTCCCCAAGATAGTCTTTTTTCTTTTGATGACACTTTAAATATTGAGTGGAGAATGCAGATTCCCTCAAAATCTGTATGCTGAAATGACATTTTTTAAACTTTTAACTGTGAAATGTTAGACTTTCAGCAAAGTTCAAAAGTAGTAAAAGATTCCTGTATATCTCTCATCAGCTTCTGCTAATACTAAAATCTTACATACCATATTAAAATTATCAATACCAGAAATTAACATTGATACAATACTGTTAACTAAATTATAGATCATATTCAAATTTCACCAGTTTTTCCACTAATGTCTCCTTTCTGATTCAAGATCCAATCCAGGATTCTACTTTGTTTTTTTTTGTCATTGCTGTCATTTTTCTTTAGTCTCTTCCAATCTGCAGAAGTTCCTTAGTCTTTATTTCTTCTGACCTTAAAACTTACGAATTATGAATAATTTTTTAGAATGCCCTTCAATTTGAATGCATCTGATGTTTTCTCCTTATTGGACTGAGCTTATGAATGTTTAGCATAAATACCACAGAAATGACAATGTGTCCTTTTCAATGTATTGTATTAAAATGTCTATAATATAGATTTATTACTGGTGATGTTAATTTTAATAACTTATTAGAATAGTGTATGCTGGGTTACTATCTTTCCATTTTCAGTTAATAAATATCTTGGGCTAGATACTTTGAGACTGTGATAATACCCTGTTCTGAATCTTTCACCCCCTACTCTTAGCATCCATTACTGAATCTTGCGTGCAACAATTATTTCTGTGGTGTGTCAGCCTATTGGTGATTTTTTAGTGAAATAAAGTTTGAATCTGCAGTAGGTAAAGTGCACTTGCATTGCAAATGATGCACGTGTTTTTTTTTTTTTGGGGGGGGGTTGTTTGTTTTTTTCCTTCCTCAGGTCCTCAGTGTCTACAGGGAATGTATATGTATCTCTTAATACTGTTGTTTCCCATAATCACCATTAGATTCCATGAAAAATGCTACTTACCTTCAGCCAATAATGGTGTCTCACTTTTNTTTTTTTTGTCATTGCTGTCATTTTTCTTTAGTCTCTTCCAATCTGCAGAAGTTCCTTAGTCTTTATTTCTTCTGACCTTAAAACTTACGAATTATGAATAATTTTTTAGAATGCCCTTCAATTTGAATGCATCTGATGTTTTCTCCTTATTGGACTGAGCTTATGAATGTTTAGCATAAATACCACAGAAATGACAATGTGTCCTTTTCAATGTATTGTATTAAAATGTCTATAATATAGATTTATTACTGGTGATGTTAATTTTAATAACTTATTAGAATAGTGTATGCTGGGTTACTATCTTTCCATTTTCAGTTAATAAATATCTTGGGCTAGATACTTTGAGACTGTGATAATACCCTGTTCTGAATCTTTCACCCCCTACTCTTAGCATCCATTACTGAATCTTGCGTGCAACAATTATTTCTGTGGTGTGTCAGCCTATTGGTGATTTTTTAGTGAAATAAAGTTTGAATCTGCAGTAGGTAAAGTGCACTTGCATTGCAAAAGATGCACGCGTTTTTTTTGGGTGATTTTTTAGTGAAATAAAGTTTGAATCTGCAGTAGGTAAAGTGCACTTGCATTGCAAATGATGCACGTGTTTTTTTTTTTTTGGGGGGGGGTTGTTTGTTTTTTTCCTTCCTCAGGTCCTCAGTGTCTACAGGGAATGTATATGTATCTCTTAATACTGTTGTTTCCCATAATCACCATTAGATTCCATGAAAAATGCTACTTACCTTCAGCCAATAATGGTGTCTCACTTTTTCAGCCACCTAATTTACTCTGGAACTAGAATGGAATGAGTAAAAAATAAGACAGCACTGTGCACTATATGCATGTTTTTTCTGCATAAATTCTGATGAGGAAGAAAACTATCAGTGGTATTCATTTTAATATGATAGATATCAACAACCAAAAAAACCTCAGTGATTTTATTATTTTTATATTTGGGCCTTTAATGAGACAAATTTGGTTATATGTAAGATAAGTCTCTTCAGTTCAGTTTGTTTTATTATTGTCTATCCCTTCTTAAACTAAGTCATTTTTGAAAGTAATTATACTAATAGAACAAGGTACTGTATTCTCCAAACACTGAAGGAAAAATTTCCCTCAAGGAAAATTTGGAGAATTAAGTAACTAAAAATCCTTCTATCCTCCCACTCATTAAGAAAAGGGGATTTGTAGAAGACACATGTGTGTTCTGGAACAAGTCTTTAACTTTTTAAAAGAAAAGACAGGCAGATAAGTGATCTCTAAAATGTCGCATTTCATGGAGATTTCAAAGGATTATTTATTTGCAAGCTGTAAATTATACAGTTAAGAAAGTTCATTGATTTTCCTAAATAGTTTTAATGCATTTTACTTATTAATAATACTACTTGTTATTCTATTTACCTCCTTGTCAGAAATTAGCTCTGATGAGTAGGAAATAGGCACATAAAAAAGAGTAATCCATATGATGAGCATATGAGTAGGTTTATTTTCACATTTGCATATTATGTCAAATATTTAGTATCTTACAAATTATATCAGGATGAACAAGAGAACAAATCATTAATTATTTTCTCTAACATACATG
>NW_007736797.1:0-3150 GCF_000696425.1 Galeopterus variegatus
GCATTGCTATGAGATTGAGTGTTTTAGCTAGTAATATCCACAGTCAATAAGAGGAAGGGTCTTCACTATCTCTGCTTTGATTTGAGAAGACCTCTTAGGAAAGGAAAGACCCGAGTGGGGCTTTCAAACTACAGGAAATAAATAAGAGGGTTATTCATTGACCAGCTTTTTCCAGGAGATCATTTTGGGATTTGAGGAGATTTAAAAAATAGTGCAAGGTCCTTGGTTTCAGGAACTTACTTTATATTAATAGAAATCAAACTAACACACAAGAAATGTTTGTGTATGATAAATGTATTATATATGTAGAGCTAGTGATAAATATTGCACAAGTGTGGAGAAGGAAATGAAAGGGGGCTGAGGAGGTTGTAAAAGTACTATTGAGACAGAGGGAGTTAAACAGTGTCTTAAAATAGGTGGTGTTTGGGTAATGGTGGGGCGGGTACAAGGAAGTCTGAATAATGGGATAAGAAAGAAAGACTCATACAAAGGTGGCCATATGTCTTGGTTGGTCCAGAAAAGTCACTTAATTATTAAAAGCACCAACTTTCGCTTTCCAGTGTCTCAGTCTGGATGATAAATTAGGTGGTCACTGACTTTTGAGGGATTTTTCTATAATCCTTTCAATGAACATTTTGTTAATATAGCTACTAGAAGACATATCTATCTTGAAAGATGCCTACTTTTTCTTGGTTTATGTTTTGGGAATTTAAAAGTTTCTCACTTTGTAGTACTTGTAATATTCATATAGTTTTTAAGAGGAAATGGAATATATAGCACGTGCTTTCTGTCTTTGGCCCACAAAACTCCATTACATGCATTATATATAAGCCTGTTTCCTTTGGAGGATGATGGAATAGAGGAAGCTGGCTTCTGTGGTTCTGATTTCAACTCTGTTTTCCTCTGTGGATTTGTTACATTCCATGATAGCAGACAGCTCTATTTCCATTTCTCAGAGTTCCCAACTCCAAAAGTGAGCTTGAAAAAAAAAGGTAATTGTTATAAAAGTAGCTTCCAAAGATGCTTCTTTTTTACAAAAGATGTTTTTTGTTGTGTGGCAAAACCGTTATGCATGGTTTACAACTGTATATCTGCTGAAACATGATAGAGATGAATGGGGGCTGATGGTCTAAAGGGATTAATATTTTCTGTGGTTGAGTTCAGCCCTTTTAGAAATATAGTTTTTTCAGTTATGAGAAATGCTTGAATTTAATTTCTGTTTCAGATTCAGGGGTACAGTGAATGGGTAATGGTATCTAAGAAAGTAGGCAATTTGAAATTCATGGAGTTCAATTTGGGATATAATATGCTTATTCCAAGCCTTATGACTTACAGGAAACTAAAAAATTATGTCAGCTGGAAGAAAAAAAGAAGGACGTTTTTTCATACCTTTGAAAATACTGAATTTCTCATTTTATTTTCCCCTCATATAAAATCTCCCACTCCAAATGCCAAAAGTATTTTGTTAGTATATGGTAGGTTTCTACCCAGTTTATACCTCAGATTAATATAAATAAAACCAATATTTCAGAGCTAGCTAAATAAAACTGTGTTTTTTTTTTTTTTTTTCATATTATTCTGCCTGATTCTCTTTCTCTGTCTCCTGCCTTGTCTGGTAAATTTGGCTGGGGTGTGCTGGCGACTTCAGCATACATATCTGGCACTCAAACCCTCATTATTTCCACTCCCAGCTGGAATCCTGAGAAATTAGCCTTTCTTTGACCCTCTGGGTTCTAAACTCAAGCACAACTTTAGCATGAAAACAGAGAAAAGACAGGAGCTTGGATAACTTTAGTTGGAAAATATCATTTGATTTGTAACTTGGTGGTGGATCTTTCAGTCTTTTTACCAAATGAACTCCACTAATATTGAAAACTGACACTATATTGGCCCTTCTGAAACTGAACTTTCGTGAGTTTGGGAGGGGAAAACAGAAAAAGCATTCTAAATCCATGATCTGTATCTGTGTTGTCCAATATGATAGCCACTAGCAATGCATGTCTCCTTAAATTTAAATGAATAAATTTCATAAAATTAAAAATCAATTTCCTGAGTTGCACTAGCCACATTTCATATGTTCAATAGCCACATGTGGCTAGTGGCCACTGTATTGGGCAAAGAATAAACTATTTTTATTATTTCAGAATGTTCTTTGGATAGCAATGATCTTTATAATCTCCATTCAAAATGAGTAATAAAATTTGCATTATATTCACTGTGAATATAACATGTTTATTTTGAAAAGAGAATAACATGAAAGGGTATAACAATGTAATTGTAATTTTGGAAAAGTAAACTCTTTGGTAAGAAAAAGGAAAGCAGAACTACATGATATGACAACAAAGTTCTGCTACTACCAAACAGTTCATACTAGGAAGGCTTTAACTTACTTATTACTGTAAATTCTACAGATATCTAGCCCCAAGATTCTTGAAAAGTCATACACTTTTGATTCAATTTAAGAAGAATTTATACTGACAGAATGTTAAAACTTGATGCCAGGGAAAGCTTGCATTTATATAATCATTATATTTAAATAAAAACATATTATATAAGGCTAATAGTCTATCTTAACATATCAAAATGTACTGTCTTAATCTGACTGGGCTGCTATAACGGAATACCATAGACTGAGTGGCTTATAGGCAACAATCATTTATTTTTCTTAGTTCTAGAGGCTGGGAAGTCCAGGATCAAGGTGCAGCAGATTCACTGTGTGGTGAGGGCCCATTTCCTGGTTCAGAGTCTTCTTGCTGAGTCCTTACATGGTAGAGAGCCAAAGGAACTCTCCAGAGCCTCTTTTATAAGGACGGTGCTCCCATTCATGAGGGAGGACTCCTCAAGAACGAATCACCTTCCAAAGGTCTCACACATCTTAATACCATCATGTCAGGGTTAGAATTTCAACATATGAATTTTAGGGGGATGCAAACATTCAGGCAAAAGCAGTCTACCTCTGGCTTTCCAAAATTTATGGCCTCATGTACAAAATTGCCACCTAAACTATGGTATTCTATTCAATCAGTCTAAACTGACTAAGATAAAAATTGGCATGAAGGAATGGGAATTCTGTTGTAACAAATGTCTAAAAATGTGATAGCAGCTTTAGAACTGGTTAATGGGTAGAAACTGGAAGAGTTTGGAGGTGCA
>NW_007736797.1:4512-5305 GCF_000696425.1 Galeopterus variegatus
TTCTCAGTTTCAAGAGGCAAGGAGCATTGCTTTGCCCTCAACATGCCAGATGGCTTCTGACCAAAGCCATGGGTGCAAGATTGCCCAAAGATGTGAGGATCCAATCCTTGCCCATCACAGCTACAGGGAAAGGACTGCCATTCTACTGTGTCTGGAGGGTGGGACCTCACCCCCAGTGGGCCTGGAGGGAATATTTCTGAGGCAAAGAGAATTACTCTGAAGCCTTAGATTTCATAGAGTTTGCCTGTAGTTTTGACTTACTTGGTATCTATTACCCCTGTCTTCTTTCCTATTTCTTCTTGTTGAAATGGAAATGTCTGTACCATGCTTTCCCCATTATCATATTCTGGAAGCACATGACTTGTTTGGTTGCATGGGCTCACAGCTGGAGAATAATTTGCCTCAATATAAATCACACCTTGAGTCTCACCCATATCTGGTTTAGATGATATTTATGTGAAACTTTGGATGTTTGACTTTAGAATTAATGTTGAAACAAGTGTTGGAGCTGTTGGGATGTGAAAATATGTTCATTACACCCCCAAAGCTCCAACACTTGTTTCAGCATCAAGTCTAAAGTCAAACATTTCATATAGTCCATGTGAGAAAGACATAAATTTCAAGGGGTTTTATGCCCACCCCCAAATTCGTATATTAAAATCTTAAGCCCCAGTGTGATGGTATTTAGAAATGAGGCTTTTGATAGGTGATTAGTTAATGAGGGGCCCACCCTCATGAATGGGATTAGTGTCCTTATAGAAAAGACTCCAGAGAACTCCCTTGGCCTTTCTAC
>NW_007736797.1:5938-13141 GCF_000696425.1 Galeopterus variegatus
TCATGAATGGGATTAGTGTCCTTATAGAAAAGACTCCAGAGAACTCCCTTGGCCTTTCTACCATGTAAGACCTCAGTGAAAAGGAAGCTATCTATTAACCAGGAGGGCCTCACCAACCACTGAATCTGCTGGCACCTTGATCTTGGATTTTCCAGCCTCCAGAAAAATTGTGAGAAATAAGTTTCTGTCATTTATATGCCAGCCAGTCTATGGAATTCTGTTATAGCAGCCCAACAGACTAGGATAAGCACACACAAAAGTGCCAAAAGTGAATAGGTATGATTCCTAGCTCCCTTTCTGATTTCATGTGTAGCTTCTTGCAATTTTCTTTCTTCAGTTTGTTTTCTCCACACCTACACAGAGGAATTTTGTGAGAGTAAATATTAAGGTAAATGTAATGCACTTTTTATTGCAGATATTTCTATTCTAAGGCAAATTCCTACGGCCTTTTTAGGATATATGAAAATAAAGAGCACATAAAAGAGAAAACTACTATTTATTAAAACAAACCAAAATTTAAAATCAAATAGGTAAGTTGAGTTGAAATCACAATATTTCTTTCACATTCTGTAACAATCCATACACCTTAAATATCATGTGGATATAACTGAAACTATTTTTGAAACTATTTTGAAAATTAAAAAGTAAATACTAAACTTTATTGAATTAAATGCTATTGTTTTTTAATTTAGTAATTGTGAGCTCTGGACAGTGCTAGGTATTGGGAGTAGAGTGGTGAATGACAGAGGTGAGGTCCCTGCACACTTAGACCTAATGACCTGCATTTTAGAGGTGGAAATAGGTAATAAACTGGTAGATGTACCATTTTCAACAGTACTAACTGTGATAAAGACAAGAGGTAAAAGAATGAAGATTAAGTGGAGTGGTATACATAGTAGTATATAGGGAAGTCAAAGAAATCTTCCTGTTGATTGACAAGATTTTAAATGGAGGAAACTAGTGTTAAAACACTTTAGGAAAGAATTTTACATGTGCTGATAGTAAAAATTATCTATTCACGCAATTATCCAAATGCCATTATAGCGAGCACATGAAAAGGAAGCAAAAAACCAAAACAAAACAAAATCACACTTGAAGACAAGAGCCTTTTATTTCACTTATTCAACAACTATTTATTGATTGCTTTGTTTCATGCTGTGGGCTAAAGGCTGGAAATGCAATACTGAGAAAAACAGTCTTCTCAATTGCCTCCAAGAGAAGCCTTTGAGGATCGCTATTCTCAGGGATGGAGAGTGTGGTTCAGTGATAACCAACTATTTATTGATTGCTTTGTTTCATGCTGTGGGCTAAAGGCTGGAAATGCAATACTGAGCAAAACAGTCTTCTCAATTGCCTCCAAGAGAAGCCTTTGAGGATCGCTATTCTCAGGGATGGAGAGTGTGGTTCAGTGATAATTATCCTCTTTGTAAAAAAGGCAGTCAGATTTTAAAAACAAACATACACAAAAATAAAAGTGAGAGAGGAAGTCTTAAAATTATATGACACTCAAAGGCCTTCCTCTTTTGTTAGGAACTTAAGTTTCATCACCTGCTCCAACAATCTTTATGATTGGCAGTGCCATATTTATAGCTCCCAAATGAAAAATAAAAAGTCTTCACTTTAATTAGATGTTTGCAAAAATTATGAATGGTCAGTAAAAAAGGAGGTAGGTTCAAAAACTGATTTTGTTTTTGTTCATCATTCCTCCACCTGCTCTTTAAAGGCTACAGTTTGTTTCCCACTAATTGTATTGGGCATGAAATTGGCAAGCTTATCTGCAAGACTTTCTCTATTGTGGTCTAGGTCAGCTTCAGCCCATGGAAGAAAAAAAGGGTCTGGTTCATTGAATCAAAGACCTAAAATAGTCACTGAGGTAGTCTTCCTATAATCTTGGAGTTTGTTTTGTAAGCAAGTTCTCTTTAATCATGGCTTCCAAGCCATTCTGTGTCACTTCAAAGTACTTCCACAATAGCCCCAAGTCACATTTTTGGTGCATAGACAAGGAATGGGCCTGGCAAAAGCAGCCATCATTACCACTCACCATTCTGGTTAGTCTTTTTTAAAAGCCCAGAAAGCTACAGCAAGTTTCCTGAACAATTATTGAGACTCTCTCTCAAGATGCATCAATATAATCAATACATTTACTTTGGGATTTACCTTTAAAAAGCATCTGGGAACAAGAACTTACACTACAGTATAGAGTATATACAGTATATCCAGTATATACAGTGCAGAGTATATGCAGTACACACAGTACATATTATATACAGTATATATAGAGTGTATACAGTACATACAGTGTGGAGTATATACAGTACATACAGTGTGGAGTATATACAGTACATACAGTATAGAGTACATACAGTATAGAGACATGCAAAATGAAGAACAAGTGATATTTCTCCTCAAAGAACCTGCAACTTCTGAAGGTAGTGTGAGAGCTTAGGAAATCAGGGACTGAGCCTAACTCTTTTTTTGTTGCTCTAGCAGAACACCTGAGACTTTGCAATTTATAAAGAAAAGAGGTTTATTTAGGTCTTGGAAGTTGGGAAGTTCAAGATCGGGCAACTGCATAGGTGGCTTCTGGTGAGGGCCTTGGGCGGCATCAAAACATAGTGGAGAAATGGAAAAGGAACCGGTGCTGTGTAAAGAGCAAAACATGAGAGGCAACATTGCTTTATAATAACAAGCTTTCATGGGAACTAGTCCATTCCCAGGAGAACTAATCCACTCCCTGGTGAACTAACCCAGTCTCATGAGAAAAACATTAATCCGTTTTGATTGCATAATCACCTCGTAAAGACATCTTCTCCCTTTATCACCGCATTGGGGACCAAGCCTCAACATGAGTTTTGCTGGGGACAAACCATATTCACACCATAACACGGAGGGTGAGAACTCAGTACTGATGGCAAAATGAAGTGTTTCTATTCTCAGAGGATACAACACCTTGCAATTCCATATCTGCTATATTGAGCCAGTAGAGGTGGTCTTTTAATATCACAGATTGTGTTAAATAAAATGTTCATTGTGACAGTAGTGATGAATTCTGTTGTTTAGTATATTGTGTGTCAGACGTTTGTCCAAGCTTTTTACATATGCTAACACTTAATCCTAACAGTGTTGCTACTATTATTAAAACCCACATTTTCTTGAAGGGAAAATAGAGGCACATACTATTATACAGAAGGTGGGTGGTAGAAATCAGATTTAATTCTGCTTTTGTGGCATTGGAGACCACATTCAACATCTAAGCAAAGTTGCCTTTCACACAGGAGTGTTGAAAACGCATGCTCTCCATGGAGTGGGCGCTGTTTGCATAGATCCTCACTCATTTATTATATAGTCGTTCATTCAATCGATATTGAACTGAGCACCTAGTATTGCTGTAGAGCTTCCACTATGTGAAATTCACAACATTCTCATGAGCTAAATGTGCATTTCCTAAAGAAAAAACAAAGCAAAATAAAACAAAACGATGCCAACTTGGAACTCTCTGAGAAAGACAGACCTCCATGAATGTGGTTTACACATATGTAAGTTAGAATATGGAACCCATGGATTCTAAGAGAGAAGTTGCTCTGTAAGGACAGAAATGTGTTGGCATCATCATAAGGTGAAACCAGAAAACAAACCAAAGTATATTTTGTTTCCTGTGGCCATTCTAGCAATTACCACAAAGTGAGTGGCTTAAAACAACAGAAACTGATTCCATCATAGTTCTGGAGGCCAGAAGTCCAAACTCAAAGTGTTGGCAGGGCCAGGCTCCCTCTGGAGTCTCTAGAGGAGAACCCATTAATTGCCTCTGCCAGCTTCTGGTAGTTGATGGCACTCCACGGTTTGTGGCTGCCCCACTCTAATCTGCGCCTCTGTGGTCACACTGCCTCCTCCCCTTCTGTCTGTGTCTTCTCCTTTTCTGTATTTTCAAATCTTCATCTGCCTTTCACTTATAAGGACATTTGTAATTTCATTTAGGACCACTCAGATAATCCAGGATGGTCTTCTCATCCTAAAATCCTTAACTTGTTTACACTGATAAAGATTCTTTTTCCAAATAAGGTAACATTGAAAGGTGCTGGGAATCAGAATTTAGACATAGCTTTTTGGGGGTCGCCATTCAACCCACTACACCCAGTAATGGCAAGATCAGCCAAAGGGGACCTTCCCTGGGGAAGTTTTTTTTTGTGAAGCGGCTGGTGTCATGAACCTCACCTTCATCTGAACTACAGCCCTGAAAAACACGTGAAACCCTATTTGCTGTATCTGAATCAATGTACTTTAAATTACAATACCATGGGCCGGCCCGGTGGCACACTGGAGAGTGTGCCGCTTGGGAGTGTGGCGGCGCTCCCGCCGAGGGTTCGGATCCCATGTGGAGACCGGTTCCCGCTCACTGGCTGAGGGCGGTGCGGGCGCAACACCGAGGGTTGCGATCCCGTTACCGGTCAGTAAAAAAAGACAAAAAGGAAAAAAAAAATTACAATACTATGTGAGTGACAGTCCATTCAACTTTTTCTGTTCAGTCTTACAATAATTTCATGCATGGTGTTGGTGAATAAAAATAAATAAATAAAGCTGCTGCCCTTGAATCGATTAGCATATTGAGAATGTGGTGCTACATTAATTCAGAGTGAACGTACTAACGGTTTGGCATCCAACAAGATGTTATATTCATGTCTGTTAATATGTTTCTCGCTCTATAAGATCATGAGTTGCCTGTATTTTGTCAATTCTATATAACCAACCTGGAAATATATGGTGTTGTGAGTTTTAAAAGCAAGTGTGTCGTGTGAATAAATAAATGTTTGGCATAGGGATGGTCCTTCTAGCTGGAAATCAGTAAGTGGCCAGTCCACTTATCAGAACACAACTCAAAATAAGAAATTTAATTTAAAGACAGTACCCCAGCATCTAAGTTAGATGCTGTGATAGCTGAGTATTCTTATTTGCCTAATTCCTCACTGCAAGGCAAATTCTACAACGCCCATTAATTTCTAGTTAGTCTTGTTAGCTAGTCTAGTTAGTCTAGTTAGTCTATGTAATTCTAATAATCCCAATTCATCAGTTTTTTGAGTAAATTAGAAATAGCAAATTAAAGTGGACACATGGAGAGCAATAAAAAATTACAGATATAAGCTTGATAGAAAATTATTAGGATAAGGATTTATACTTTATATAATGTTCTCTGAAGATTTGGTTGATAAATGGGAACCACATTCTTTAACAGCAAGTTTTTTGGGTTTTTTTTTTTTTTTTGCTTATCTATGTGCCTAACTATTTAGTAAACTCTTGTTACTTTTCATCAAATAGACCCTAAAAAGTACATTCTGGCTGACCTTTGGGAAAATAAATGTATTGCTTTATTCTAAAATAATATGAGGTCATTAATATTATACATATCTACCTATTGAATACATGGTGTTTTATGAAAATAACTTCCTATTTGATTCTTATAGGACTCGTATGACTTATGTGAATCAGATGTTATTGCCCTCATTGTACAGATGAAGAAACTGAGGCTCAGAGAAGGCAAGTGATGTGCCTGAAGGCACGCAGCTTGAGAACAGATGAGTCAGCATTCTAACTCAGGGGTCTAATATAAGACCCCTTAATAATTTACTCACTCTTCACATGAGATGTGATGTCTCTGCTCCCCACCTGAACCCCGATATATAAGGATTCTTTTCCCCTCTTGTCATCTACTGCCCCATCAATTTCCTCATTCTTCTCTCTTGCACCTTTCTTCATGTCTTTTTACTCTGGGCAGTTAGCATGCCCTCTTCTCAGGAACATATTCCTTTCTGATCAAGGCAGCTGGTGCATTTACTCAACAGCTATGTTCCTGTGTACTTTGGAGCGAGACATTGAAGTGATAAAATACTGTAAGGACAGGGTTTGGAGTTCCTGGAAGACTGTGGTTTCAAAAACAGTGTTGTTTATATTGTCTCAGTTTGGGAAAAGCCATATTTGGGGAGTTAAAAGAACACAGAATTTAAAGTCGGAGAGCCCAAATTCCAGGTCTTACTCCTTCCAATGTTCTCTTCATTTTTGTGGACAAGTTCCTTTAGCTCTCTAAGCCTCAGACCCTTACTTCTAGAATGACAATAATATTGACATGCAGCTTTGAGATAGTGTAAGTGAAAAACACTGAAGGCATGGTAAGATCACAAAAGAGTGTCAGCCATTTCTCTATGTGTGCTTAGCATCACTTTGGGTTAATAAATCCTCTCTCTGATCATAATTTTGTTTTGTAGCAGAGTCTGCTCTTGGCTGAGACTGATGAGCCATTGGGGAAAGTAAACATTACCATCAAAGTGATTTTCACATCTCCAGGTAATGAAGACAATAGGGTACAAGAATCAAAACCAGATTAATGTACCAGAGTGTTGTACTCACTTCTGCATTACGCTGTGCCTGTTCTGCCTTTAATTGCTTAGTTTCTGCATATACACAGATGCCACTAGGAAAGATGTCACAAGACCCTGACGTGTTTTGATTTTTAGCTTCCAGAGGAGCTGCCCATTGCCTTTACTGTTTTAAGACAGCTGATTGACTTGTATCCCTAAACATCACCCCCTACTTTTTTTTTTATTTTGTTTGTTGGTTTCCATCTACTCTACCTACTTTTTGAAATAGATTTGANTTTTTTTTTATTTTGTTTGTTGGTTTCCATCTACTCTACCTACTTTTTGAAATAGATTTGAGGCAGCCAATGCATATAATTTTTGAGGAAATGTAAACAAACCAATTTCTAATGTGAACCATCTCCGAGTGTTATGCAGTTATCACTCAAGTGTATTAACTTTTAGGACATAAAGCAAAACCTGCTTCATTAATTGCCTGCCAAGATGAAGAGTAGTATGAAGTACACTGTATTAGGGTGCTAACAGTTTGACTTAATATTTTAATGAATGGCTTTATCATGTCTATACCCTCAGGCTTTTTAAACTTAAGGCCATATTGAAAAAAATAAGAAGAAATAAAAGTAATCTTGTGAATCTGATTACTTGCCCATGGGTGGTGAAAGTGGATTGTCACAAAAGTCACCTTTAATGAGAGAGGTGGGATCACCCCTGGTTTGGTCACAGCCAGCCTCATGTCCTGAGGCTAAGTCAAGTTGATACATAAAATTAACCATCATATTTTACTTCCTTTTCTTGTCTTATTGGACTATTGAAGACTTGCAGTACAATGATGAATAGT
>NW_007736797.1:13612-16300 GCF_000696425.1 Galeopterus variegatus
TTTTACTTCCTTTTCTTGTCTTATTGGACTATTGAAGACTTGCAGTACAATGATGAATAGTGGTGCTGAGAGACTACAACCTTGTCTTGTTCCCAGTCTTAGAGGAAATGCATCCAGTCTTTCACCACTAAGTATGATGTCATCAAAAGGTTTTTTATAGATGTTCTTTATGTTAATGCTGAGAGACTACAACCTTGTCTTGTTCCCAGTCTTAGAGGAAATGCGTCCAGTCTTTCACCACTAAGTATGATGTCATCAAAAGGTTTTTTATAGATGTTCTTTATGTTTGAGAAAGTTCTCCTCTATTTCTAGTTAGTTAAAATGTTTTTGGTTTTTTTTGTCATGAATGGGTACGGGATTTTGCCAAATTCTTTTTCTCTGTCTGTTGATATGATTATATAATTTTTTTTTAGCATGTTGATGTGATGAATTACATTCATGAGTTTATGAATGAAGAACCAGCCTTGCCTACATAGAATCAATCCCACTTGTTTGTGGTGTATAATTATTTTGCTATATTTGCTAATATTTTTTGAGGATTTTTGCATTTGTGTTCATGAGATTTATATATTGGTTTGTAGTTTTCCTTTCTTGTAATGTCTTTGGTTGTGGTATTATGGGTTCTGTCAGTTTTTGCATCACATATTCTGATGCTCTCTCCTAAGGTATATACATATTTAAGATTGTATGTCTTACTAAAAAATGGAATCCTTTATCATTAAGTAATATCTCTCTTTACCTTCTTTGTTTTGAAGTTTCTTTTATCTAAAGTTAACATTTGTCTAAAGGTAACGTATTCCACTTTATTTTCATTAGTTTTATAAAGATATATGTTTCTCCATCCATTTGCTTTTAACCTTTCAGTATCGTTATAATTAAAGTGAGTTTCTCATAGACAGCATATAGTTGTATCTTGTTGATTTGTTTTCAGAGAAATTTTACTATTTTAAAACAATTTAGCAGTATTTAAACTAGTGAAATTTTTAATCTACTAAATGAAAAGTAGTACCTAAATGAAAAGTAGTTATGGGTAAGAATTACTTCTGTTATGAGAATACATTTGGAAATACTGAAAGATGGCTTTGATCTTGTAAAATGCATATTTACTTTGCCTTATGTTCAGCTTAACTTCTCTCGTGATATTTGATTTTAATTACTTTTTAATATGCTTCCAAAGATTTTTGGAATGAAATCAGAATTATAATTGCTTGTAGCTGACATCAAAATTAAAATAATTTATTGAAATAATTTTCTTTGTGGTTTTATTAGAAATGTATATAAAACTATGATGCAAAATTTTATTAATTGTCTTCTATTGTAGATAGTTAATCAGATATCTTTAAAGCTGATCGGATGTTACTTTAATTTTATGGGTACTAGAAACAGGTTTGTAATCAAGTAAGCAATGTTTCAAATTTTCACTTCATAACATACCAGCTATATGAATGTAGGCACATTACTTAAACTCTCTGAATTGTAAATATCAACTAATATAGTATTCAAAAATGTAAAATTATGGACTTAGATGCATGTAGCTTCTTGACTGTGCTCTACCACTTATTAACTAAATAAATTAGTTGTTATGTAATTTCTCCAAGTCTGCTTTATCATCTGTTAAATGAGACATTACAAATTAGTTACAATGGTTTTTCTGAAAATAGAATAAATGTTATACTATACTTACTAATAAAATACAAGTTAAACTGTGCCCAAAAGTGCTTAATACAATATAGTCCCTAAATAAATGATAGAATTGTTCTTAATTCTTGAACTAGACATCGTAAAGGTTAATGTGATTTTTGAATTTTTCTCAGTCTATATAGTTTTTGCTTTAATATTTTTAAATATTGAATATTAAGAAGAATCTTTAGGTTCTTTAGATCTATAAAAATAAATTGATATTGACAGTAATGATTAATATGTAAATAAATACAATAAATTTTGTTTTGCATTTTTTCATCTCTTGAAAAAGCCACTGATTTTTTAAAGCAAATATAATAGGAATGTATTACGTTTTTTTAACATAGATGGAAGGAGAAGAAGGGAATGGAAGTATACTGTTGTAAGGCATTATATTATACATTAAGTGGCATTATATTATTTTAAGTATGTATTATAACATGTTAAAGATGTATAATGTAAACCTACAGCAAGTACAAAAAATTAGAACAAAGAGGTACTGCTGATAGAGCAGAGATAAAATCACAAATACTCAATTCACATAAAAGGAAGCAGGGATGGGAAAAAATAACAAATGTGTTTGAAACAAATAGAAAACATAGAAATCATATTGGTAATCATGATAAATATAAATAGTCTAAGTACTCTGATGAAAAGGCAGAGGTTTTTCATGTTTGATAAAGTAGCAGGATACAACTTTATGCTATGTGATAGAAGCCAGACACAAAATATTTGTAATCTGTGATTTTGTTTAGAAGAAGTTATATAAATAACAAAATTATAGTGACAGAAAACATCTTAGTTGTCCAGGGGCTAGAGGTGAGGGTAGCAGATTGATTTTAATTAGGCATGAGAGAATTTTGGGGGTGATAGAAATCTATATCCTGATTGTGTGAGTGATTATAGAAGTATGTAAATTTGCTAAGACTCACCAAACCAAGCATTCAAAATAGGTAAATTTTATTGTATAAAATTGATAACTAATAAAACTGAATTAAAAAGAACTTA
>NW_007736797.1:16718-27942 GCF_000696425.1 Galeopterus variegatus
GGCAGCTCTATTCAAAAAATTGGTCATAGGGTGGTTTGAAACTATTGCATACTTAAAGAGACTATTTGCAAGGGGTTTCCCTATATTATGTAAGGCAATAAACTTACTTCTTTCTCGAATTGTTCTGCTACTGCCTGAAAAAGTGAAATAATTTCATAGGAATGTCTCATAATTATGATTCTATTCAGATGTTAGTAGTTTAGCTCAAATTTGTGGTATGTTAGTATTGTGTGATAACATAAGTGATATATGATTTTTTAAATGAAGTGAAACGTACAAAAATAAATAATAGTTTGAGTTAGCATTTGAGCAGACACTAAGAGAGTATTTTAAGACTTAAACAGAGGATTATAAATGTGTGTAGATGATAAAATTCAGACCCTTCCAGAAAATGAGCTTTACTTATGGGTGGAGCTATTTCTGTTAGCTATTTGTTGCTTATGACAAAATTATTAATGATAAAATATTTGAATTTAATCCATAAGTTAATCAGAAACAGAAAATGTAACCAAATGTAACAAGAGGATAGGTTCTCTCTGGTAATTGGAGGTCCTGAAACTCACTTGAACTAAAATAAATTGTAAGAAGTGTCCGCCTGGGTGTCCTTTAGAACTTTATGACAGATTTAAGGACTTGGAATAGCTTCACTCTAGACCCAAGAGGCCTGCGTGTCTCTTTGATCAATTATTCTACTTCCATTAAAATATTTTTACTTCGGTAAGGGGGCATCTTGATTACCCTGCATCTTGTTACAGCTGTCAGATCATCTAAGTCTTCTATTTTTCAAAGGTTATCACTGCTCTCTGCTAATGTGTCTAGTGTTTAAGGAGTTCATCATGCAGCTGATACAAATCTTTTTGCAGGACTGAGAACTGACTTCTCCTTGCAGTGAAAGATGTTCATCATAAAATATCCGATTGAAATCCATGTGCTATCCTCTTAAAAATCTAGCTGACAGAGTAACATAAAGAGTAGCCTTGATGGCTTAGCTATGTTGACAGCCTTCTATGATGATAGGAGTACTGATATGTGCTATCACCCTCTATTGTGATTTTGTAGTATTTATTTGCATTTCTAATTTGATGTGAAGGGTCTGCTTGAAAAATGGCTTATCACTATCATCATCAACAACAACAACAAAAAAGTTAACTACAGAGAGCAAATCTGTTCTTTAAGTATTCATTAGACCATATTTTAAAATGTCAAATCATATAATGAAGTTGATGCTTATTTCTTCTCTACATTAAAGGAAAGTTATAAAAATTAATTAGAAATTCAAACAAAATTTTGATCTCCTGAAATCTACAATATACATATGTAGTATTACTTTCATGGTAGTTCATTTAGTAATTATTAAATGAAATCTCTACTTATTATTATTTGATGCACTCACTTTTATTTTTAATTTCTGGTTCTTTGTTTATTTCTTTTGTATTTATTATACTACTTCTATATAATAAATATATATATATTTTCAATTTTTGAACAACTTTAAATTCTTGTTGATTCATATATCTTTGAACATTTTGAACGTTGTAACGATTTTGGATTCTGGTAAATTCGTGTCTATTTGCCTAGAACCCAAGTTAGTGGAATATACTCTAATATATAAAGAAGGTCATGCTAACATCTGTGTTTTGCAAGTTAGCAACATGCAAACACCATTACCTTTGAATGAAAATTCTTGTACCAACCAGTGTGCAGTTAGGTGGCATAGATTTAGAGGAGACACATAAAGTTAGTGAAACTTTATGTATACATCTATTACATTACTTTAATGACATGAAATACATTCAGTACAAATCAACTATCATTACAAATTAAGAGGACTGAATAATGCTTGAAAAATTATTCAACCTGATGTACAAAAAACACCACAGTGTAGGTTAATGATAATGTAATAGTTGCATTCATAGCAGTTTATTCTTCTCTGGTTGCAAATGTATAGCTGGAGCTTGACATGTGAAATAATTATTTAATTTGGACATTTATGAATGCTATTTAGACAATATTGCATTAAAAAGAAAACCTACAAGAGATTAAATGATTGTTAAAGCTGTCAATTCTTCCTAACTCAATATTCTCAAATTAGACTGGAATCTAAAAAGTAAAAAAAAAAAAAAAACCAACAAGAAAAACAAGTTACAATCCCTAGGTATGTTCTATTATCAAAAGATGAATTCAGGGTGACTGATTAACTGATTAACTGTACCTTTACCTTATTTATCTGATAAGAAAGAAAAAAATAGGTGATATATTATTCAAAATATGGAAGGAAGAAAGAGGAAAATCCCCCTCACCCAACTAGTGTCATCATAATCAAAATTTTAAAAATAGTTGAGGTAGAGGGGTGTGTGTTCATATGTGTTTGTGTTCTTAGGTTACTAATTTAAAATGTTTATATCTATATGCATTTATATAAAACAACTTGGTTCTTATTTTCTAAAATTCTTCATTTTTGCCATATTTTCCTTTTGTTTTTCCCCTGAATTCTGTCTCTCATTCTCATATAGAAAAATATAAGTTTGGGTATTAGGTGTTGTGCTGGTTTCCTTGGGCTGGGTGCTTAAAACTGCAGGAATTTATTCTTTCACTGTTCTCGAAGTAAGAATTTCCAAATTCAGAATTGTTTCCTTCTAAAGGTTCTCAGGGAACTTTTGTTCCATGCCTTTCTCTTAGCTTCTGGTGATGGCTGGGAATTCCTTCTTTTTTTTTTTTTTAATTAGTTATAAATATCCATGAGATACAAAGATGATTGTCACCCCTCGTGCCCAAGATGTGAAGTTCAGATCTATACTAGCAGCATGCCCATCATTACAAATTGCAGTTGTACCCTGTGTCCCCCATCCAATTATCCCCAACCTCCATCCCCTTCCCCTTTCGCCCCCAACCCACTTTGTTACCAAGGTATGTTCTCTCCCTCTGCAAGTCCAATGCACCACTGTGGCCTTTCTTTCCCTCTTAGCTCCCACTTATGAGTGAGCACATGCAGTATTTACCCCTCTGTTCCTTGCTTATTTCACTCAACATAAGTTTCTCCAGGATCATCCATGTTGTTGCAAATGGGAGAATTTCATTCACTTTTATGGCAGAGTAGTATTCCATGGTATATATACAACACATTTTCCTTATCCAATCATCCATCGATGGACATTTAGGTTGGTTACATGTCTTGGCTATTGTAAACAGAGCTGTGATGAACACGGGAGTGCAGGTGTCCCTTTGACATGATGATTTCCATTCCTCTGCATATATACCCAGAAGTTGGATTGCTGGATCATATGGAAGACGCAAGTTAGCAACATGCAAACACCATTACCTTTGAATGAAATGTCAGCATTTGTTATTCACCGTCTTTTTGATTACAGCCAGTCTAACCGGGGTGAGGTGGCATCTCAATGTGGTTTTAATCTGCATTTCCCTGATGACTAGTGATGTTGAGCAGTTTTTCATGTACCTGTTGCCCATTTGTATGTCTTCCTTTGAAAAATGTCTACTCAGCTCCTTTGCCCATTTTTTAATTGGGTTATTTGTTTTTGACTGTGTAATAGCTTGAGTTCCTTATATCTTATGGATAGTAATCCCTTGTTGGATGCATAGTTAGCAAAAATTTTCTCCCACTCTGTAGGTTGTCGTTTCACTCTGTTAATTGTTTCCTTTGTTGTGCAGAAGATTTTTAGTTTGATATAGTCTCATTTGTTTATTTTTTCTTTTGTTGCTTGTGCTTTCAGGCTCATGTTCATAAAGTCTGTGCCCAGACCTAATTCCTGAAGTGTTTCACCTATATTTCCCCTTAGTAATTTTACAGTTTTAGGTTTTACGCTTAAGTCTTTAATCCATTTTGAGTTGATTTTAGTATATGGTGAGAGGTGAATATCTAGTTTCATTGTTCTGCATACAGATATTCAACTTTTGCTGGGAATTCTTGGTGTGCATGGAATTGCGAATATGTCACTCCAATTACTACCTTTGTCTTTAATAGCATGCTCCCCTGTGTGTGTCTGTGTCTCTTCCTATAAGGACAACAGTCATATTGATTAGTGTCTACCCTAATTCAGTATGACTGCATATTAACTTGTTTACAACTATGAAGACCCTGTTTGAAAATATTGTCCCATTCATAGGTACCAGGGGTTAGGACTTCAACATATCTTTTGGGGGGAAACAATTCAGCCCACAAAAGCTGTTTACAGAGCATGCATTTACATGCTTTTACTTATAGTTTCTGCATCTTTCTTCACAAAATATTGCCTCATGGAAATCCCTCAAAGGCAATTTTTATGGCTTTAACACATTTTTTAATGTCTCTATAATATTCCATATTAAGGATGTTTGATCATTTATTCACCTATTCACCACTGATGGGCATTCATTTTTATTTCCAGATTTTTGTCACTACAAAGAAAGCTGTACTAAATACCTTAGTGCCTATGGCCTTCCCAATTGGTTCTTGGTATCGATATAATATATTCATACGTATGGGATCAAAATGTATATGTATTTCAAAACTTCCTAGGTATTAAAACATTGGTTTCCAAAAAGTTACTGTTCTCTTTCTCCCAACATTAAATAAGAGTAGTCCTTTCCTTGCATTTCTGTCAAAATAGGTATGGAAGCTTTTATTAAATCTTTCAGTATGATGGGTGTGAAGTGATATTTTATTCCTTTAATTTACAGTTGCTCACTTTTGGGTTTGACTATATTTTCATACTTTTCTGGCTATTTGAACTTTATATTGTGATGTATGCCTTTTCCCTATCAATTCACAGGACCTGTTGAATAGTAAATATATTTAACCTTAATTAGCATCTACATTATAAATATAATTCTTCAGACCTATCATTTGCTCGATGATTTGCCACATTGAGTTTTGTAATTTTTTGTAGTCATGTATGAACTATCTTTCCTTTTATAGGTCCTGAGTTGACAGTGTTGATTGAGAAAGTTGCCCCTGGAGCAGCTGATCCCTCCACTTCTTAAAGCTATTGTTGTGGCTACTGCTCCTTATCATCCAACATAACTGCTCTGCTTCTTTCTCATAGTGATAGGACCCCTGTAATTTTACTGTGCCTATGACTGCTCAGACAAGAGTGTACTTGACAGCCTTCCTTATGGTCTGTTGTGTCCCTGTTATTCAACTATGCTATGTGGAGTGTGAGCAGAATAAAGTCATGACTTTTAAAAGGGGCATTACAGCCAGGGTCCTAGGCAGGACCTGCAGGCAGCCTCCACTGCCAAGCAGAAAGAAGGACCATGCCAAAATACCACTTCCATTTGTGTGGTCCACCATAAACACTGCCACAGCCACTACCACTGCAAGGGTGGCTCACTGTCATAGTGGCAGCCACAGCCACTATGCAAGCAGCTTGCCACCCACTCAATTGTATTGACACAAGGAGAGTGTCCAGTGGAGACCAGAAAAAGAAGAGAAAGTCTTCTTCCTCAAAATCCTCTCCAGAGTAACAAAAGAAGAAACTGTTTTCCCCAGTAATTTTCAAGTACCAGGCCCCATAGAGCAAGAAACTCTTTGAATGACTAAAAAGGAATTCCAAGCAACAATCTTAAGGAAACTCAGTGAGATAAGAGAAGAATCAGACAACAAAATGAAATGAGAAAAAACACTGTATATGAAGGAGAAAATTTACAAAAAGTTTAATACTTTAAAAAAGAATGTAGCATGATTCCTGGCACTGAAGGATTCATTCAATGAAACTAACAAACAAGAAAACAAAAACACAACCAAGAGCTTAAGTAGCAGATTAGAGCAAGCAGAAGAAAAAATATCTGACTTGAAGACAGACTTCTCAAAATAACCAAGGCAGACAAAAAAAAAGGGCAAAATAATTTTTTAAAATGAAGAAAGAATAAGAGAACTAGCAGACAACCTAAGCACACACAAACATCTGAATTATGGGTGTTCCAGAAGGGGAGGAGAAAGGTAGAAATATTGAAAACATATTCAATGAAATAATAATGGATCATTTCCCAGATATAGGGAGAGACACAGACTTCAGATCCAGGAGTCTCAATGATCCCCAACTATATTTAATCCAAAAAGATACAAGGACAGCATAAGCAAGAGAGAGGTAACATTCTTACTCACTATACATATAAAGCTGTCAGACCCCTGTTCATGACAGCCAATTAAAATATCAATCCATTACTTCATGAATGGATCAATCCATTCACAAGGGCAGTCTTTGTTAACCAATCACCTCTAAAATATCCCACTTTCCACCACCATATTGGGGGTTAAGTTGCCACTTGAGCATGGGGGACATTTAAACCACAGCAGAAGATGGGAGTAATATACAAGAACTGTAGATAATTAGATAGAAGAAGGGTGGGTTCTCTACATCATGGAGTCACCATATAACCCATGAATCCTGTGACAAGATGATTACCTGGCAGAGAAATAAACTATCTTGTTTAAACTATTGTTATTAGGGGGCTCAGTTATAGCACTCACAACTATACACTAAATAATACAGAAACTGAAGAATCTCATGTGTTCTACATTTGGAAACATCTGGCAAAGGATCTTTGAAGAGAGTTAGTATTACTTGGGGTTCTGTTTACACTAAAAGACTGTTTTGCCTGCATATTTCTGTCTGTTTAAAAAAATAAAATATTTGTCCTATTATATTTGCAACAAAATGGATGAACTTAGAGAAAATTATGTTAAGTAAATAAGCCAGATACAGAAAGAGAAATACTGCATGTTCTTATGCATAACTGGGAGCTAAACAAAACAAAACAAAACAAAACAAAACATACAACAATCACAATAATTCATTGAACTTTCAAAAGGAGATAATCAAACTGAGGCCACTAGAGGTGGGAAAGGGAGAGACAGAAGGGGGTTTAGTGAGAAATTGATTACATTGTAAAATTATAAATGTAGTAATAAAAAACGAGTACATTGTGAAATGATATGGTAATTAAAAGAATGCAAAAAAAAGGCCACGTGGCCTCCTTTTACATTTTTCCCTCCATACTGGCTGAAATTATAAGTTACTTTAGACTGTGAGGCTGTATCAGTTTGTTTCTGTTGCTTATAGCAGAATACCTGTGGCTGGATAATTTATAAAGAAACGACATTTTTTTCCTTACAATTTGCAGCATTCTATTTAACAATTCATTAAATCTCTCTGTTTATTCAGATACCTAGTAATTATTTTTCTGAAGCATACTAACAGAAGGCCAAATAAGTTCAAATAATAACTTTTCAAAAATGAATTATAGACTCGAAATTGAGTTTGACAAATTCAACAGTGAGTGTGAGAATTCCTGAGGCAGGGGACAACTGGGTGTTAACCTTTTGTTTGCTTTATTTAATAACACCACGCGCTGTGCTTAGCAAGGAGAGCAGCTCTCACCCAAACTCTCTCAGCAAACACATCTTTACACATGCTAAATGCATCATTTGTTCTACAAAAAGATGTGTATTCTCTTAAATAGTAATTCTTATCCAATGTTAATCCTCTTTGGTACTAAAATATGTAATTTAATAAAATCTTAGTGGAAAGATAAACTTGACATGGCAAATATTCTTTTCCCTTTACTAATACGTCTTTTTCATCCAAACCTATAAAGGTTGGCATTTCCCAGATTGGGTCTTCAGCCATCTTCTCACCTCCCTCTATACTTCCACTATTCTTTTCCTCTCTTCGTATGATTCAGATGTGGACTTGTTTCTCCCTGTACAAGAAGAAATACTTTCCCCATTCTTCTCATATTCCAGTCTCAGCTCATAAAACAAACAAGCAAAAACAAGCAAACAAAAACATGATGTCACCGCCTCAACTTTCTCAGAAATGCTGGAGAAAAACCTTTTACCCTTACTTACGCAGAGAGGTAGACTCACTTATTCATGGCCACCTTCAAGGCAAGACTGGATCGGTGTCTGTTCCCTTCTCTGGAGCTGCCTATTTTATGGCCAGGTTGGAAGGACCATTGACTCTCTCCTCCACTATGTCCCATATGAGTCAAGGCTGAGAACCTGGCTTCCAAAGGCAGGCAGAGAGGCCACATTTTGATGCTCTCTATTTGTTGTCAGCTGGGTTTGTGCAACTCAAAGGATCAGATGGTGATTCTTTGTGGGTGTGGCCAGGTGTTTGAGACATAGGCAATATCCAAGCCTCAATGAAATTTCCAAGCCTCAGGTCTCCTAGGGCTGTCATAACAAAATACTACAGACTGGAGACTTAAATAACACAAATGTATTTTCCCACAGTTTTGGAGGCTGAAAGTCCAAGATCAAGGGGTTGGCAGGTTTGGTTTCTTATATTATACATAAGTATTATAGCCAAACAGGAATGCTAATTAGCAGATCAGTTATTATCTATATCAAGTAGATGCTGAATCCCTTCTTGCAACAGTTCTGATAATGTTTTATAATATGATAGTAATGGACTTATTCCTTCAGACTTGTTCTAATAAACATGTCAATAATCACTCACATTTGCAGATTAACATGCAGTTTTTCTAAGCCACTGGTGAAAATATAATTTGGGTTTTGTGAGATTTTTAAATCATTTATCTACATGAAATATTGTCATGTGTGTAAAATATCTCAATGAGATATTAAATTGGAATAATGAGAGTTTTTAAGAAAGTATATCTTAGATTCCAAGTGATAATCATAAGGAAATTCAATACGATGCAAGGAAAAAATATATATATAAATCAAATGAAGTTAAAAAAAATCCAAGATGTGTATGAGTAATTTAACAAAGAGATAGAAACCGCAAAACAAGACAAAACAAACAAACAAACAAAAAAAAAAACCCTCCAGAAATCCTGAAAATGACAAATTTGTTCAGTGAAATTAAAAATTATATAACTGAGAGCTTAAGGCTTAAATACCAGGCTAGAATGAGCAGAAGAAAAAAATTCTGAACTAGAAAGACAGGCTTTTGTAATGAACCCAGTTGGACAAAAAACAAAAAAAAGAAAGAAAGAAAAAGAATTTTTAAAAATGAAGAAAGGCTACAAGATCTATTGGGCAACCTTAAGTGTACAAACATTCATATTGTGGTGTACTAGATGGGGAAGAGAAAGAAAAAGGCATTAAAAGCCTATTTGATGAAGGAATAGCTAAAAAATTCCCCACTATTGGGAGAGATACAGTCTCCCAAATCCAAGAAGCTTGAAGATCCCCAAACAAATTCAAATCAAAAGGTCCTCCCAGAGAAATATTACAGTAAAATTTTCAAAAGTCAAAGACAAAGAAAGAATTCTAAAAAAATCAAGAGAAAAGCACCAAATAACTTATAAGGGAATCCCCATCAGACTAATAGCAGTGTTTTCAACAAAAAACTTACAGGCCAGTGAGAGTGGGATGATATATTCAAAGTGCTAAAAGAAAAAAAGGGCCAGCCAAGAATACTATACCCAGCACAGCTATCCTTCAGAAATGAGGGAGAAATAGTGTCTTTACTAGACAAACAAAAACTGTGGGAATTCACCACCACAGGACTGTCCCTTCAAAAAACCCTCAAGGGAATCCTACATCTGGAATCAAAAGAGTGATAACTATCATTATAAATACACAAGAAAGAGTAAAAACCACTGGTAGAGCAGAAACACAAATGAGAAAGAGAAAGAAATTGTATCATATCATTGCAATGAAACACCAAATAATAAAGACAATAAAAAGGAAAGAAAGAAACAAAGGAAATATGAAACAATCATAAAAATTAATAAAATGGCAGGAATAAGGCAATATCTTCCAATAATAACACAGAATGTGAATGGATTAAATTCCACACTTAAAAGATATAGACTGACTGAATGAATTAGAAAACTAGACGCAATTATATGTTGCCTGCAAGAAATTTACTTCACCCATAATAAAGACACCCATAGACTAAAAGGGAAAGGATGGAAAAAGATACACTATGCAAATGGAAATCAAAAATGATAAGGAGTTGCCATACTTATATCAGGTAAAATAGACTTTAAACTAAGAACTATAAAGAGACAAAGTGGGTTTAGTTTCTACAGGAAAAATGATGATTCTTCTATTACCTGAATATAAACTTCATTAACTGACTGTCATTTTGCTAACTTCATTTTGCTGTCTGTGAGAGACAGCAATTTATCTGTTGAATCACCCATTCCTTCAGTCACCCAATCTGGAGGAAGCATTTGCTGAGAAATCACTATATATGACAGTCATTTTTTAAAAAAGTATATAATTCTCAAGCAGACAAGAAATTAAAAAGACATCAGAAATGGGGTATATAACATTGTGACAATATATCACCTCACACGTATACGCATGTATTACCTCACACATACACAAGGAAACGTGTTTGTTTTAATAAATACATAACAGAAGTAAACATAAATCAGTTAACTTTTAAAGGAAAATAATTCAATAAAAAATACAGATTTCTAGAAAGAAGAATTATTATTTTGTTATATATCTTTAAACAGTACATAAAAATGCTGATGGAAGCAATAAGTTTAGAAGTAGCAAATTGAGCTGATGATAGAAAAGTGTAATTATATCTATTCATTAATTTTTATAAACTGACATTTGTTAATAATTCAATGTTTATTGGATACTGTATTATATCAGCCTATTAGTCATTACATAACAGTTCAAAAAATAATAAATCATTTTTAAAATTTATTTTTTCGTATTATACTGTTGTCATTTTGCTAACTGTACTTTGCCTTAGAAGCCTCATGTGGTTTTATCGCATCCAAGACATTGATTCAATCAGCCAATGTTTTAGGGCAATAATTTTGAAGCTATCGAGGGAGAAAGATCAGTTTTGTTCTGTTTTGTTTTGTTTTTAAAAATACCAAATTTATTGTCAAGTAATACTTTTTTAAAAATACAGTAAAACAGAGAATTATTTTTAAAAGGAAATTTAAAAAGACATGGAAATTATAAGCCTCCTTTAAAAAAAATATTAGATTCAAAAGACATAAAACTAGTCTGTTGAAATGCTACAACATTTTTAAAAATGTTTCTGTACTTCTCTTGTCCTGTACCAGTAACCAATGCAAACTTTGAATATCACTGTTCTGGAAGACACAGCAGTGGATGAAAGAAACAGCAATCCCTATCTAAAGTAAAACAGTGGGGATGGATTGTACCGAGGAAGAACATTTTAAATAAGGTGGGAAAAAAGTCATATCTGGTAAGGTAACATTTGAGCTAAGACCTGAAGGAAATGAGAGACCCAACTATGTGAATAGCCAGGAA
>NW_007736797.1:28670-34158 GCF_000696425.1 Galeopterus variegatus
GGTAACATTTGAGCTAAGACCTGAAGGAAATGAGAGACCCAACTATGTGAATAGCCAGGAAAATGCTATTCTTGGCAGAAGGAATAGAAAGGGCAAAGACCTGGTGGCTTAAATGGAGTAAGTGAGGGAGAGCAGTAGAAAACTTAGTAACAGGGGGAAATGGAAAGTCAGATTATGTAAGACCTTTTTGAGGACTCTGGTTTTCACTCTGATGGAGATGGTAAGACATTCATTGGAGACTTTTCAGCAGAGAAGAATGATCTGACTTATGTTTGGAAGAGGATCTCTCTGGCTGCTGTTTTGAGTTGACTGGGGAGGTCCATGACAGAAATGAAGAAATCTCAGTAATCAGGTGAGAGGTAATAAAGTCTTGGCCCAGCAGTGGAAGGGTTGAGGAGACATTAATTTCTTGATATATTTTGAAGGAAGACCTGAGAGAATTTGCTAATGGATTGAATATCTAGCAGAAGAGAAGAAAGGATGACCACAATGTGTTTTGTTTTCTTTTGTCCTAAACAATAGGAAGAATAAAATTGCCATTTACTGAAATTAGGAAGACTGGGTAGGTAAACTTTGGACAATAAATCAGGCGATTGGTTCTAGATGTATTAAGCTTGAGATGCCTATTAAGCATACAAGTACAAATGTTAAGCACACAGTTTAATCTATGGAGGAAAGGAATTAGAAGCAAAAGTATCAAGCACTTCTAGGAGAGTGTTTGTTGTAAAGGGAATCAGAATTACAAAATATTAATTGGGTTATGCAGGTTTTGTTTTCAGATAGAAGGCAGTAAACAGCATATTTTGATGCTGATGTAAAATACCCAATAAACAGGGAAAGCTGATGATGCAGGAGAGTAAGAGAAAACTTTTTAAATTGATATTTTGTATTAGATGGGATAGGATGGGATATAGTGCACAAATGAAGTTGACCATAGAGAGTAGCATGGAGAGTTTACCCATAGTAAGAGGGGAGAATGATATATGGGCACTACCCATGTGCAGCTAGGCAGATAGTGGTGGTGGTAGGGTTGTGTGAAAGTTTGCTCTGATTGTTTCTACTTTCTCAGTGAAATGGGAAGCTAGGTCACCAGCTTGGAGTGATTTTGACGATGCATATATTTAGAGATTGAGGAGAGAAGCAAAGGAGCAAAACTAGCTTTAGAAAAAAGAAGCCAATGGCCTAGGTCAATTCTATATGATTGGCAGATTGCACCAAGGGCCCACTTGAGGTTATTGACTGCAATGTTAATTTGGGGCATGTCAGCATGGCTGTATGTTTTCTTTGGTCTTGTTCAGCTCTGCAGCTGTAGGCTCAGTAGATGAGATTGGTTGTTTTGTCCCCAAATACAATGAAATGACATAGGGGCAAGGAAATTAGAGATTAATGTGGTGCACAAGCATAATGACAAACTCTGGAACTTAGGCTAGGTAAAGAAAGAAGTGAGGGCATAAAGAGGAATGAAAGATGATGGAAATGTGTAGATCAATGGATTCAAAATTCTGGGTGGTAGGTGAATTTTCACGGTTTAGGGACTAGAAAGAGTGAGACGGAAAAGTAGGAAACGTTGGTTGGAGGATAGGTTGCTTAAAACTGAGATTATATAGGGTGCAGTTAATATAATGGCAAAGTCTATGGTATGACTATGATGAGTTTAGGTAGGGGAGGCAAAATTCATTGAGAGAAACCTGAACGGGCAAGACGTAGGAAGGATGGTCTATGTGGATATTAAAAATCACCAAGTTTTATTATCATTGATGACTTACAGAATGATAATGAACCTGAAGCTAAAATCTTCAAGGAGTGAAAGGATTTAACCTACATGGGTAGATGATTGCAACAAGTAGGGATGGTACATGGCATAGATTCATGATATGAGATTCAAATTTGAGATTTTAAGAGATGACGGAAATACGCTCTGCCAGTGGTGATAAAGAGCAAAGAGAATGGCTTTTCTACCTCTGGGTAAAGAGGGGCTGGAGAGAAAAATACTCAGTACTTGAGAAATGAAGATAAAGAAATGTCTAGGATTTTCTAGTGAGAGTGCATATCTGAGGAATATTCTTAATAGGATATCCCAGGTTAAGCATTGCTTATGGTAAACACATGCCATTTATATATTTATGAGGCATGGCTCCCTGGAAAATGTCATGTAAACTGGGGTACGAAATGAATGTGTTTCACAAATTAAATGCACCCCTGAGTGGGAGGTAATGACTTCCACTTAGAGACTCTGGACCACAGAGTTTGTGTCTGATATAGGAAGGAAGGACATAGAGAGAGGCCTTCAAATTCCCAAACCTCCTCCTGCTCCTGAAACCTCTCAATTGCTTGTATCCTTGATTGCAAGATGTCCTTGAATGCCTTTATTAATAAGGTTTACTACTGTGTGAGATCTCCGATTTGTATGAATATAACTTGGCAATCCAGTCCTTTGCAGTAGTGTAGTCTATACCTTTAGTAATATATTAGTCACATTTTAAAAATGCACATTTAGATAGGAAGAATGAATTCTGGTTCTCCACAGTTACTATAGCTAATAACATTATAACATATTTTTCAAGACAGCCAGAAAGGAAGATCTTGAAAGTTATAACCACAGAGGAATGATAAATGTTTAGTGATAGATATGCTAACTATTCTGGCAAGATCATTATACAATATATGATGTATTCAAACAAACTGTACCCCATAAATATGTACGATGAAAAAAAAAATAAAATAAAAAAACTACTGTCTCAGAGGGGGAAAAAATGCTTGAAGTCGTAATCTCCAGTTTATCAGTTTTAGCTAGTATAAATAAAACAAATTTTATTTCAATTGATGATGAATTTACTACTATCATGTTTATTTTAGTCATATTTCACATTTTGTTAGAATAATAACTGCTTGTAGAGGCTTTAATTTTCTAAACACAAGAATATATTCTCATACTTATTCTTTCCATAGATATTTATTTAGTGCCCACGTTGTGTTAGTCATTGTTCATAGGTCTGTACCGAGTGTCATATTTCTCAAACAGTAACCAGTGGATTTTTCCCCCACAATCTGTTGTGGAACAATAATTTTGTAAAATACAGTGAATATATGCTTTGTTATTGTAACACTATCAATTTTCTATTAAAGGTCTAAATACTGATGCTCGATTTCTATACTTTTGTTGCAGATCAATAATAGTTTACAGGAAGATGATACAGTGAATATATGCTTTGTTATTGTAACACTATCAATTTTCTATTAAAGGTCTAAATACAGATGCTCGATTTCTATACTTTTGTTGCAGATCAATAATAGTTTACAGGAAGATGAAGTTTTAAATCACATTTTGAGTAGCATTGCAGAGGGAGATATAAAATGTAAGATAGAGAATAAGATTACTCTAGGAGATAATTCATCAAATAAACAAATAATTAAAGTAAAATACAACATCAATATCTTGAAATACTATGAAACTAAAACATTCTAAAATAAATAGATCTATATTGTACTGATGGAAAACAATTTTATAAGCAGAAAAAATCTCAGCAAGTCCAAGGTCCAAGTTCAGAATTGATAACAATGATTTTTTCAAAAGATGAAGACTAAATAGGATTTCCACTTTTAACCTTTTATTATACCCTGTTTTTCTTTTAATAATCTTCATCTATAGTCTACTCAAGTTAGTTTATTTTAAAATTAGAACTAAATAATATAATTGAAGCATAAATGTATATAGTGCCTTTATGTAAAAGTGTATATATGTATATAGTCTTCAAAAAATGTATATTATACATAAAGGTATATGTACCTTTCAGTAAAAATATGTATTCTTTAAAACCCTTTTAAAATACTAATAATTTTAGTGATCATAAGAGTAGTCTTAATACATTTTATCTCTCCTTTGCTCAAATATCTCACGCCTAACCTATTATCCCTATACTACACATCACACCACACACACACACACACACAAACACACACACACACACACGATTTTTCTTCTAGTTTTTTTAAAAAAATTATTCAGTTTAAATAAACATGGTTCACATTAGATGTTCTAAGTACTTATGAAATAAAATTTTTCCTAAATTCCTTTGGGGACAATGTATTCATCCAAATAAAAGATCAAAGGGCCCAAGTAAGATGAGATCTGAGTGTGACATTTTCTCTTATTTCTATCATGTGTGTGCCAGATGAGCAGGCCAACTTGTTCGTAGATGGGGATGACAGTTTTTCAAAAGGAAATTCCAATACTTATTATTCAACTTTTCCTGTTATGAAGAGTTTCAGATATTTGAGCGTATTTTTCCTGAATTTCTTGGTTTCTGAGAAAACAAGTAACGTTAATAATAAAGAAATCATAAAAAGATGTCCAATGTCATACTTCAGGTCATGTTATCATAAAGATTTACAAGAATGAATTTGGCCCAATCATATCCTGATATTATTTCTGGTCATTTTGAAAGTAGATAAGAATCATAAGTGTGTTAAAACAAGGAAAATCACTCATTATGGTAGCAGTTCTTTACCTTTTATTATTAATTAAATTGACTGACTGATGTATTCAACAAATAAACCAGGAACTGAACTTCTAGCTCCCAGACAAGATGCAACGTGCTGCTTTGAGGGAGTATAATCACACAGATAATTAAGATTTGCTCTCTGCCTTTAAGTAGTTGGTAATTCAGGAGGAAAGATATGTCAGATAAACAAGTAATAATAACATAAGGTAAAGTGATGTACCAAGAAACTAAAAAAAAAAAAAAAAATGCAGAGAAAGGAAATATCACCTAAGTTCAGGGACTAAGGGTGAATTTCACAAAGGAGGCCACCCAAGCAGAGAAATCAAATTGTCAAGGAAATGTGCCCAGATCCATCTTCTTCAGAGATACTGAAAATGCATTGTGTTAAGCCCTTTCCTTGCCGAGTCACCAGCTAGTTAATGGTATCAGATTGTTATAAATTGAGATGCCATCATCTTAATTACAAGGTTACTAGGTGCTAAGCAGTCTGGTCTAGTTATAGGCTCCTAGTGATTCAGTGCGTGTCCTGAAAGGTGAGATCTCTTGTGTTTTCTGAACACATGCACAGGAAGGAAGCAGCTTTGTATTGCAAGGTGGGTTAGAAGTCTATGATTTGCAGCTACCACTGGATGTCATCTTTTCAAAATTGGGAGAAAAAAAGCTCTTAATTATAAAACCTTCTTTTGTTCCTAATTGTGAGTAGTATTACAGAAGCTTAAGAAGATAAGGTTTGGGATTAGACTTGCTTAGGTTCAGAGCCCCTACTCTGAAATTTACTAGCTATGTGACCTTGGGTAAATTACTTTACCCCTCTTGAGTACCCCTTTACACCCTTGAGTCTTCCCTTGTAATATTAACATTAAGTAACATATAATATGTTTATGCAAAGAGTAGGCATTCAATAAATTTTACTTACTATAATGAAAATAACATAATTATTATGTAGTTGCCAAGTATGAATACTACATATTTAAGGCTAGGAGTAT
>NW_007736797.1:34188-35406 GCF_000696425.1 Galeopterus variegatus
AATAACATAATTATTATGTAGTTGCCAAGTATGAATACTACATATTTAAGGCTAGGAGTATAGTTCTCTTTGCCTAAAAATATCTCCATTAATTTTCCACTTGCCTAGTTCCACCCCATTTTTATGATCTTGTTTAAGTCCCACATTACATTTCCCACAAGGTTTGGGATAGTTTCAGTCCTCAAATTGATGCTTTTCTGATCAATCACAAATTAATGTATGCTGGTAAAGGAAGAGTTTGTAGTGGCTAAAAAGATGTTAAGGTTAACCCATATCAGTTATTTGTAGCACGATAATTTGAGGTGGTGACGCAATTAATGTGACTGAGAGAATAGTTATGCAGCCTAGGTTCAATTCATGGTTCCGTTGTTCACCATATGTGTGGCTTTGGGCCAGTTCACCTTTCCAAACCTCAGTTTCATCATCTGTGAAGAAGACATGCTAAGCATAATATTTGATAGGGTTTTATTTTTTGATCTGTGATCAATTTTTTTCAACTTTTTGAACATGTTTGGTGCATCAGTGTCTACAGCATCGTCATTATCCATATGATGAATTGTACTAAAAAGATGCAAAGAGACGTTACATCTCGAACAGTGATTTCATGACAGTAGATTCTCACTAAATAGCCTAAGCTTTATATGATTTGAAGACATTTACTTACTTATATATTACTGAATTTCTACTGGCTCTAGAGTCAAGGGTCGTGAATTCACCTTTTAGTTTTACTATTGACTAGCACATAACTCTGAGTTTTATTGAAAATGTATGTAATTTTAGAGAGGTATCTGAAGATGGGTTTTCTCAGGAATTTCTGAATAATACTGATAGCAGTGATGTCAATGGTACATTAAAATTTGCCATTCCTCTTTCCCAGAGAGTGGAGATTATTAGGAATATTAAGAATACAGGACAGTAGTGATAAACAGCATAAGTAATCTACCATTGATCCAGGAATTCATATGCTTGGGTACAAAGCTGAGTCTTATCCAACTGAAGATGGGTGGTTGCATGCCTCAGCAGAGTTTTCCAGTCACACCCAACACCTCCAGAGTAGTGTTGGTTACAAGGCACTTCATTAAAATAAAATGAATTTATTATTCCCAATAGTTTTCATGAGAGTATGGCTGAAAAATGATATTGACATTTAAATTTTCTGAAATATGCTTATGGAAAACCAACTGATTTTCCCAGCTTCTAGTCTATACACATCATATC
>NW_007736797.1:36323-38888 GCF_000696425.1 Galeopterus variegatus
GCCATATGATAAGCTGGTCACCATGGGACTCTGTGTACAGTTCCCACTAAGAATAAGGCCCTCACCAGATGTGTCCCCTGGACCTCGGACTTCCCAGCCTCGGAAACTGTAAAAAGTAAATTTCAGTTCTTTATAAATTACCCAGTTTCAGGTATTCTGTTATAAGCAACAGAAATGGACTAATACAGAAATATATGTGTGTGTATGTACATGCATATACATATGTACAGTTTGAAGCGTTTGTGGGTGTGTATTAAATATAAATCAGCTCCTGCTTAAAATAATTCTGCAGCTTGTTTTCTTCATACAGATATTTCATTGTTCCCATGTTGGTGTTTTTAGCCCTGCTTTCTTCTTTCAACTTAAGCATGGAGGACGAGTGTAGGGAGATGTGCTTTAAAGTTAATCAGTAACATTAACCCATAAGATGGCTGTCAAAATTACCAATTTATAGAAAAGAAAATGGGGCCAGAAAGGTGGAGAGACTTTTTTCTCATTCTTAAAGTAGTTAATACTAGGGGCAGGATATGAATTTAGGTCCTTTTATACCTTATTTTTGTCGGTTTCTTAAAGTTTATTCAATATCCCATTTGTCAGAGTTGAAAAGAGATAAACATCATAACCTGTGCACGTGAAAAATGAGGTAGTCCGGGTCAAAAGTAGCAATATTCCTAAAATAAGAATTTTCAACTTTTGGATGCATAAATTTTAAACAGCCTTATTTTGATCAACTTGGGCTTATGTCAGTGTGTTTATCCAGAAAATACCATTCTCCTACTATCGTAAATTTCTCTCAGGCATTAATTCTCCCATCCTCCACTTCTGGGTTGTGTCTGTCCCTGGCTGAGTGCCCTTTAAATGAGTGAGAAAGAGAAAAGTAGAGACCCCTTCAGCAGGAAGCTGCAAAGTGCAGGAAACCATCCACCATTGCTGCACTGAAATCAGGTGGGCTGAAGGGATATGGTTAAGGGAAGGTGTCACAAGCATCTGCTTCAGTTTTACTACCCATTAAACAATGAACAGCAAAGCCTTGGTTACAGCAACAAACTAAATGGAAACTCTCTATGGGGGTTCTCCTACCTTTCATCTGATGAACTCTCTATTGCCTCTTCCCCGATCTACCATTCTAGGCTAAATTCCACACACATATTCTGATGCATATTATGTGCATCAACAAAAATATTAAAGTGGTGTAAATTGATACACAACTTTTGCTGTCACAATTAATTTTAATCAAAATCCTTCATAAAAGGGAAGGATTCATGAAGCCAAGGAAACAATGTCACGCAACAGGTGAATGGTTACAGCAGTATTTGGAGACTGGTTTTTATTTTGCCTATTACAATGGAGACTCTGGAAATGAGAAATATAATGCATATGTTGGCAAGAAATGTCTTCACTAATTTATTCATTTGGGTTTTCATTTATTCAACACTGATGTATAGAAGACCTTCTATGTGACAGGCACTGTTTAAGATATTACAGACATTGAAAAATACAGCTTAGAACAAAGCAGAGAAAGTAAAAAATGCTCGAGAAACTTTGGCCTAGAAGAGATTTGATTAGGGCCGGCCTGGTGGCACACTACTACAGTGCACCACTTGGGAGCGCGGTGGCGCTCCCGCCAAGGGTTCGGATCCCACATACAGATCGGTTCCCGCTCACTGGCTGAGCGAGGTGCGGGCGCGGCACCGAGGGTTGCGATCCCGTTGCCGGTCCGGTCCTGTACGGGTGCGACACTGAGGGTTGCGATCCATTGCTGGACACGAAAAAAGACAAAAAAGGAAAAAAAAANAAAACAAAACAAAAAAACTGCTTTGTGTTTGTTTCCACATTAAAATAAAGTTATTTCTACAGTAGGTATACATTGGAAAATTGTGTCAGAGAGGTCTCACATATAAATGAGTGAAAAATATTAATATGTCACCTATTTTCTGTTTATTACATGAGTAATACATGAATAGATGTACTTATTACCATGAAATACAAAAGTTAGAGAAGGATATAGATTAAAAAGTGAATCCCTCTTCAACTACACCACTCACTAATGTTGCAGTCAAAATGTATGTGTAACCTTCAGAACTTCTGCTATATATTTATATAGACTCCCACATTCCCCTATATGTAATATAAAATGTTATGAGTTAAGTGTGTTCCCCAAAATTCATGTATTGGAAAGGTGACCCCCATTGCAAAGTGTTAAGTGGGTGGGAAATCCAATTATCATATTTGAAAAGTGGGGCTTTAAGAGGTGATTAGATTGTGAGGACTGTGCCCTCATGAATAGATTGGCCCATTCATGGAGTAACAGGCAAGTTTCTGATAGCTCTATAAGGAGAGTGAGTTAGAAGGTCAGCTCTCTCGTTCTTGCCATTCCTCGCCATATGATAAGCTGGTCACCATGGGACTCTGTGTACAGTTCCCACTAAGAATAAGGCCCTCACCAGATGTGTCCCCTGGACCTCGGACTTCCCAGCCTCGGAAACTGTAAAAAGTAAATTTCAGTTCTTTATAAATTACCCAGTTTCAGGTATTCTGTTATAAGCAACAGAAATGGACTAATAC
>NW_007736797.1:40568-41950 GCF_000696425.1 Galeopterus variegatus
CACTGAGGGTTGCGATCCATTGCTGGACACGAAAAAAGACAAAAAAGGAAAAAAAAAAAAAGCGATATGATTAATATGCAACAGATAAATTAATGAGATAATTACCGATTTTGGTAAGTGTTATGGAGGAAACCAACAGAGTGAAGAGTTACTGGACAGAGTGGAATGGGTAGAGAGGCATTAGGAACAGCTGAGAGAAATGACACCTTGGAAAATATTAAATATAAGCCGAGTTCTTTAGAATAGAATACCAGGCCACCATGTTGCAAAACTAGAGAAACCAGTTACATCATAGTATATGTGAGTATTGCCCTAGATTTCTGCTGTATGCAACTCATAGCCATATATGACAGCTTTAATAGAAAGGAAAAAGACTTGGGAGGAGCATTGTAGGCACAAAATATAGCAAACATGAAGGATCTGAGTTGGAAAATGATGAGTTTAAGTGTGGGGACTAATATCTATGGGAAAATTGGGTTAAAAGAGACAGAAAGGAACCAGTCACACAGACCCTTGTAGACCATTAGAAAGGTATAAGATGAAGATAAGAGAAGAAAAAAAAAAGAAAGGAGAAAGAGGGGTTGGAATAGGAGGAAGAAGAAATAGATGAGGAGAAATAATTAAACAAGTAAAAACAATAGAGAGAAGCAAAGAGTAGTGATGCTGTTTAAAGGATAAATTAATGACCGCACTGATATAAAAGAAATTATTGAGGCAGAAAATAAAAATGGTAGAACTTATCAGTGCCTCAGAGAAGAGTATACTCCCAAAACCTTGGAGGTGTAATGGGTATACTTTCAGGTATATAAAAAGATATAATCTGGAAGAGAAAACAAATCAAGAAATAGGGAAGTTTATTTTACTTCACTGAAATTTTAAAGCCAAGCTCATTCAGCAGTCCTTGCGAAGACAAGTCTGGACAGACAATCTTACAGGATCTGTAAAAATGATTCCAATCTTCTGTGCTATATTTTATTTATATTGAGTAACCCAAGGAGACAGATTTTTTTCTAGCATATTCTTGTGTTCACTTAATTTCAAATGTGTTTAAAAGAAAAAAATGAAGCAGTTCTACAACTTGACAGGCATAAACAGGGTTTTCCCTGCTGCCACATTATCTGTAAGACTTTCACTCCTTTTGTCTTTCCACTTGGCATTCACAATGTACAATACCAATTATTTAGTTGTGGAAAAATTCCTGTGTTCTTCTGAAATGAGTTATAATCAGTTATAAAGTTTGACATGCATGTAATTCAGTGTTCAAAGACACTTGGGCTCTTGGATATGTTTTCTATTTGTGTTGGTGAAAGGGACAAGATGTGATTTAATTTAGTTCTCACCCATCTGAGATGTATCAACCTTTGTTCTTACATTACAATTTT
>NW_007736797.1:43564-54229 GCF_000696425.1 Galeopterus variegatus
ACTTTGATTTGTTAACTGTTTGATATGAATTTTTCATTTTGAAATGTTAGTCTTCGAATAAAGAATGATCCCAATGATGATGCCTTCAGAAAATTGTGGAGGATCTATTGCTTGTTTTTAAATATAAAATATGTAGTACCCGCTACTATAAATGAGCTGTGTAGAGGCTGAACTCTACAGAGAATGCTGCTTATATAGTATGCCAGAGTCAAATTGTCATCTCATACCTATGGTTGAACTTACTTGTACAAATACCAAAATACCTATAACTGTAACTATGTCTATATATTTATCAATCTTAATAAATGTGCATATCTTCATAACGGGATACATTGTATTACTTAGGACTTTATATATGAAAATAAAAGCATTTACTGAAAATATATGTGTGTATGTATATGTGTGGGTATACAGCCATACAAATACATTTGTGTGTGTACGTACTCACGCATGCACTCAAGTGCACGTGCGCACACACGCATACAAGTGTGTGCATGCACACATATGCAGAATGACATGTAGTGCCTCTTTCTCTGCTTTTGTTGTTGTTGTTGTTGTTTTGTTTTGTTTTTACTTCATCTTCTAGACTTCTACCTCCTCCCACATTTGTGTAAGGTCTAATTCTTATGATAAGTTAAGTATTTCTATAATTCCCACAATGGCTGGGCTTCCATGATAGAATCCTGATTGATTACTGTGTGGAATGGAAGGAAAGATGGAAGCCTTTATTTTTTAAGTAGGACACTCCAGCTGCTGTCTGGAGGGTGTATAAGAAAGGGCTACAACTGGAATCTAGAAGGCCACCTAGGGACGAATGCAAGGAGATGGAAGTACATAGACAGTTTCAACACATACTTTGGAGGTAGAATTGGCAGGACTTGATGAAATGTTAAAATATTCTGAGATTTCGTATACAATCTAGCTTTCTGGATTTCTTAAAAAACGGGAAGTTCTGACAATATCAGTCAAACGTGATCTGAGTGGCAGTGTTCTCTTAATTGGAACAGGTTGCCTTTGATTTTCAAAGTCCGCATGTCTTCCTATTGTCTTATACATTTCTCATTTTATTCCTTGACATATTTTATTCCTATATGCCTGGTTCCTTTTTGTGAACCCTTTATGAAATGCTTAATAAACAATAGCCCTTTTCTATGTTATTATTATTGTTAAGAAGTTTCATGGAGGAATAGAAAGAATTTTGGGCTTTGAGCCAGAATCGCTGAGCACATTTAAAGTACCACTAATTAGACCAGTCTCTCTGGACCTTTCTGAATCTCCTAATCTGTAACAATGAGGATGAAAACATCTGTTCTGCCTCCCCCGTGGTGCTATTCTGAGAATCAAATGGAGGCAACCGTCATCCTCCTCTAATATTGGGCACAGTTCTCTTCTCACTTTATCCTACCTTCCATTTTAATTTCTTATGTAGTTTGTATGTTTTTCTTCTCTACGAGGTCATTAATTTTTTGAGGTCTGGTAATATGCCTGATTTATCTTTGCATCTCCCACAGCTTCAGCACAGGACTTTGCACGTAGTGGTACCAAGTAAAAAGTTAAGTTTGTCAAGCAATATATGTGAGATATTTTAAAAATCATAAATGGATCCTGACATATAAAAATTTAGCACATCTCTGAGTCACCATGTCTTGATTGTCTGGCTGCTGGCCTGTAATAGGATTACATGAGCAATCCAGGTAGGTCCGCCTTCAATCTGAATCTATAGACAGACCCCAATTGTAGTAGTTGGGGAATCTTGTCAGAAAGTTTCAAGGAATCCAACTCAGAGTGACTTGAACTCTAAAGCACTGAGAAGCCCGGAGGTAGGAAATGGCACAGGTGTATCTTGATTAGGTTACTGCTAGTTCCTCTGATTCCTGTTTGGCTTTGCTCTCTGTTGCTTCTTTTTTCTTAAACGGCATCGCCTAGTCATGAAATGATGCTCATAAAATGCTTTAGCAGTTTTAGGCTTCATAACTGCTCACCACACTGTATGTGAGAGAGAATATTTGTGTTTCAAAATTCCCAGCAAATATTCTGAAATCTGTGCTGATGCGACACATAGTGTTTGGATAAGGCCTACAGTATGTGGCAAGATAAGCCACATTCCCCTGGGTGATGCCCATCAGGGGAGCTGCTGGCTTTTGGATGTGACATTTCTCGATGGTGTGTAACCATTTGCATATCTGCTTGCTGCCACTCAATGTCACTGGCACCCTCTAGTCACTGAGACAATTAAAAATGTCCCCTCTAACTGATTCTGGAGATTGGGTATCACTACTGGTTAAGACCAGTGATGGTTCTTTCCTGAAGCTGGCATGGAATCAAATGCTGCTACACATTGAAAAAATAGCAGAATGGCTGCTGAGGATTCAAACACAACATCCAACACGCTGTCAGGCAGCCTGAAAGCTCAGCGAGGTGGTGGCCATGTCATTGTTTATAATCACAGCACAGAGAGGAGGAAATATTTCCCTTTATCCCATTCCATTAAGATTAAAAATGGTAACCATTTACTGCCATTATGTCAGGTACTTTATAACACCTTACTTCATGTAATATTTCCAACAACCCTGCAGTCAGTATTTAATATCCCTTTACAGATGAGGAAGATGGGGGTCAAAGGGTCTTATTGAATTACCTGTTACCATAGCTGTTAAGAGGCTACATCAGAGGCCGGCAGATATTTTGTTGGAAGGACCAGAGAGTCAATAGTTTAGTCTCTGTGCATGATCCAATGTCAGTCAGGACTATGTTGTCATTATAGTGCAAAAGCAGCCACATACAATATGTAAACAATGGGTGTGATGTGCTCCGATGAAACTTTATTTATAGCCATATCATTTTCAATGCCACTAAATATTCTTTTTTGATTCTTTTCAAACACATAAAAAGGCAAAAAAACCAAAAACAAAAACAAAACAAGAAAAAAAAAAAACACCAACAGACAAATAGAAAACCTAGATCACAGATGTATAAAAATAGGTGGTAAGCTGGATTTGGCCTGTGGGTCATAGTTTGCTGACTCCTGGGCTACACCATATTGCCACCCAGAAAAGTCTCAGTGGATTCCAGGATGGAATCGGGAGTGTTTCTATGGTCAACTGGTTGTGGAGGCAACACTGCTGGCCTTGCACCCCATGGAAAGTGCTCTCCTATGCCCACGTCGTCAGTGACCCGCAGCTTGAGGTCTGGAGGCTGACACATTGTGGGCTCTTGCAGATCTTTATGATTCTAGACCATTGGATCAGTCATCTACCTGGGTTCACAAGGGCATGTGCTGTGAACTACTGTATAATGCCCCAAATCCATAAGCAATGTCACCTCTTTGTTGTGCTACCATTGTCCATAATTTTGCTTACTTTAAGAGCAAATATTCTTTAGGTCTGATATTGGTCTGTTAATTTTACTAATGTATGCTTTCTATTTCAAGCACAAACATTAAAAAGCTTGATTCAAGGAGCAAATGTTTGATGGCCCCTTTCTTTCCTTATTTACGAATAACGCCACACAGCCGACGGCCATCAGGAACCCACACCTGTCACTTCGCACCAGCTGAACCTGCTCATCAGCGATTCATCCTGGACCAGGTTCAGGATCAGCCTGAGGCAGAGGCGAGGGAGGCAGCTGCCTGGGGGAGAATCAGCACAGACTTGAACAGGTGCCTGGAGGCCTGAATACTCCAAATATTTAAGATGGGAGCTTTGCCCACAAGTAATTTTAAACACACACGTTGATCTTTTGGTTTTGCCTTCAAGCCCATTTTAGAAAAGCAGTTGAGTTTCTTTCTGTAGATTCACTGTTTAGTTTAGAAAGGTTTAATGTGTTTCTTTCTTTTTCTTTTCCTTTTTTTTTTTTTTTTTGTACATGGTGAGTCAACATATTGTCACACACTCAGAGCAGTGATCTGTTTTTTATATCCAGCTCATTAGGGTATGAATGAATAGAAATATGTCTCCAAATTAAGGGGGGAAAGAAAAAAAAAAAAACCCAGCCAGCTCCTTATAAAATCTCTCAGCATAAGAATAGAAGATATGTAGCAGTTTTATCTTTAAGCTTTAATTTTAATTTAGTTCTGAATCCAAGCTATAGAAAGAGAAGTCACAGAGGAACCAAGGAGCCTACTGACTTAAAGGTATGACTTCATGGAAGCCATTTGTGAGCACTTGTGAGCAGTGGCTCTGCTGGGCAACCCTTTGTCTCCTGAATGCAATTTTAGGTGAGATGTGTGTATTTGAGATGCTTAGTCATCACATATGTCAATTTCCTTCACCTTCAGTTCCCCAGATGTGGCTCTGGGAGTTGCTTCTCGTGGTTGTCTGATAGGAACAAGGATGCTGGAAGAATGTCACTTAAATAACTTGCTTTGTGATTTTGATTACTGTTTTCAGATTTTTTTTTTTTTTTTCTTATTAGTGGTTCTGATTTTAATCGTGATAATTTACATTTTTATCTAAAAGGAAAATGATGACACCAATTTGGCACATCCATAACTTAAGGACTTGTCAAATGCCTTTGCTTTTCCATTTGTACATTTTAAGTTTTATTTTACACACCTTTTCCAATGCACTTGTGTTTCTATCACTCCTTGGAAATGCTGTTGTTATTATAGCATGTCTATTAACAAAGATGCATGTACTAACACATGACGTCGATGGAAATTTTATAGATAGTATAAAAACCAATCACTCACTCTTTCGTGAAATTATACCTCTTGAATTTCTCTCACATGCCAGGCCCTCTGTGGGCTTTGGATACACGGTTTAGAATAGGTCAGACGTTTTCCCACACTGATGCATCTACCGGTCTAATGGGAGAGTGGCAAAATTAATAAGAAATATTGGGATATGTTTTAGAATAAAATATATGTTATTGTATTAAAATGTTGTTAAATACTAATCTAATAATGTTAAATGTACCACCCCCTTCAAATACATATGTGATTTGGAATCAAAAGTATGGTGGTGAGGCACTCCTGAAACCTGGGTGTGGCAATATTGGAAGAAGTTATTCTGGGCAGATATGGGCTAACCATGAAGAATAGGACCATCGGAAAGTGTTACATGCCTCCTAACAGAGATTACTAATTTTAGATGCTGTTCCTGTTTTACAGTTGAAGAAATTGAAGCTCAGATAAGTGTCCAAGAGGATCTTGCAATTAAGTGGTTTGACTAAGATCTGGAGAGGCAGCCTTGGGTATATGGTGGTTAAGATCACATAGTCCAACCATACCTCTCAGTCCCAGCCTCTGCCACTGCTGGATTGTGACCTTAGGCATGTTGCTTAACCCCTGCATGCCTCAGTTTCTTTATCTACGTAATGGGTATATGAAGAGTATGTCTCTCATTTGCATTACTGTAAGAATTAGATTAGTTCACATTAGCCAAGTGCTTAGAACCACGCCTAGGATATAACTAGCATCATGTAACAGTTTGTTAAATAAAATAAAATTTAAAATATGAGTACCAGATCTGTCTGACCTACTGTCTTCATACTGCACATGCTGATTTTGAGGGTGTGGCTGTAATACTGTTTATCCTCCTTTCCTTCTCTCTCCCATCAGCTGCAGTTTTTTGAGGTCAGAAGAGGGGAGCCAGAGGTAGGGTGCAAGTAAGAAAGCATGAATTCTCCCTGACATTAGGGCTACCATGTTCACTTTCTCCAAACAGGACCAAATTAGTTTTGTTCTAGGGCAAGTGAGACAAACTTATCATTACACCAGAACCTTAATGGAAAGGAAAAAACAAGCATATAGGTAAAAAAAGTAAAAAGCAAAAAAAAAAAAAAACCCCTCTCCTCTAGTTAGTTGATGCATGACATTTCATTTAGAGAGATGATTTCTTTCATCCTCCAATTGATGTTTTTAGATAACATGGTTGAGCACATATAAACAATCCTGAGTCTTCTTCCCAGAGGATATATTAATCAAAGAATCACTGCAGGGTAGAAGTTGAATCATTTAACGTCGTTTAGGCAAGAATTGAAAAAAAAACTCATGGTTATTTATTTTATTTTAAGCACATTTTAATGAATATAAAATTTCCAACCATCAGTGACATAGTAAATGTTACTGTGATGGTTTGGGCTATATCTAAAGTTATTTTATACCATACAGCACAATTATATATCTGGTTACAAAAATTCTTATGGGGAATAGACTCATTTTATGAACTGAACAAGAGAACTGTCAAATTTCAGTTTGACCTGCTTATTTATTTATAACCTGCAATCGAATAAATAAATCAACTTAGCCCATATTTCCTTGAAGTCTAAAAATGCTGTTTTATTGATTGAAAAATCAAAAATGTGTTTGTTTATCAACACTCTAGAGAACAAATGGAACTTAAGATTAATTCTTCACTAACAGCCTGATTTATACTATTCCTCAAGTACAACTTAAATCTGTAAAAATGTCTGATCCACAAAAATCAGGTTGATGTTTTATTAGCTGGTCTTAAATATTTAAGAATAGAAAGGTAACTTAGATTGTATGTTTATATATATGTATGTGTGTGTGTATACATATATATATAGATATACATATTTTTAAATCTCTTTTTATGATGGCCTCAATGAAACCATAACAGAATCAATGAAAAAAAAAAATATATATATATATACATAAAAACATGCTTTCCAGGGAACAACTCAAGTCTCTAGCTTCACTTTGATAAATGAATTAACTTGATTTTAAATCTCACCATTTCTCTGTTATTTGTCATCTTCTGGAAAAGCTTAACTTCTCCAGCCTTTATAGCGTCTGACAGCTTGGTTGAAAATACCCAGTTCTCCACTTACAAATCTTTGCTACCTTAGTTTAATTCTCTGCACAATAGAGAATAGTTGTATCTATCTCATGCTGTAGTGAAAATTAAATAGAATTCTACATGTAAAGCTCTTTAAAAGTTCTTGTCATATATTAAACTCAAAATATGTAGGCATTATTGTTGACAATAAAATAAAGAATATATATTAAAGCATATAGTAGGACACAAAATAGGGCCTTGAGAGATTTTTGTTTCCGACTTTTCTGCATTACTTAGTTTTTGTAAGGTAAAATAATTTTTTGTTTTTAAATTCTGCTTCCAAGAGGACACTATACATATTATTAAAATTTTCAATACACTATAGTAAGAGGCTTCAAGGAAGTGAGGTTGATTAATTCATGCATACACGCAGCAAATGTCAGCAGACCTCTCTATGACAAAGACTGTGCTCATATTCTGAATATACAAAAAGAGATAAAGCAGGGACTGTACCTCTGAGTCTAAGAATTTCACGTCTTGGAGAGAGATGAGGTAGAAAATAATCTTACTAGTTCACATTTACAGGTAAAGTATTGTCACAGGTGTATTAGAAAAAGTTGGTAGAATCCAGAGATCAGTGAGTATTTAAGGCAATTCCAAATGCTTCTTAAACACACTGCCAATATCATTTAACTAACACCTGTATTGGTTGCTTATTTATACCTGCTTTTACAAGGCCTGGGGTTTTTGTTCCCTGCTTTTGTAGTCCTAACAACCAGGTTCTTGAAATAAAGGCACACATGTACTAAAAGTATATAACATTAAGAATAAAATAGTAATACAAACCAACATTATAAGTAATGTCAAATTGCAGGAACATAAGATTTCAAAGGAGGGAAAAGTCAATTAGAGTAGAATTTTCTGGAAAGGCTTTTTGGTAGAAGAAAGTACTTAGTTGGTCTTTGACAAATAGATAAGACTTAAATACCCAGGGACCACAGAGGGAGCTTTGCTTGGCTTGTATAAAGTTTTTAGGCTTGCAAAGGCAGAGATATGAGAAAGTACAAGTGGTGTGCTTTGGCTGGCAGGTGCTGCTTCTTGGCAACACAAAAGAAGGCTTTATGGGAGGTACAAAGGACATGAGGATGGATTTTGAGTTCCCTGAATAAAGTCATAGTACCTTGGATATATTAGATATTCAATAAATATTCAAAAAGAAAAAATGTGTACTTGCTCAAAATCATGCTCTCATAAAATACATTTTGAAAATGAAAAGCACTACAGTAGGGGCTCAGTTAAAAATTTAGGAAATAATACAATAGGAAATAAAGAACAATTAAAAGTACTTTCAATATAGACAGTTGGAAACACCATACTCCATAGCTGTATGCTATAAACCACTATAATTCAAAGTGGCCAAATTACAGAGTACAAGTTTAAGAATACCAGTGCAATGAATATTGGGAATGTGGTCCTTTGCCTCAGATCTCTGATAAGTATTTTGGGAGCAGGATGAATGCATAAGAACCTCTCTTATGATTTCTAGTTATCGTTTACAGTTTGCTAACAGCACTGAGACAATATTCCAGTAGAGAGCTGATTTCTTCCTGAATCCCCACTATCATGGTATACAACTTCTTTCTTTTTCTTCTGTTTCCCTTAAAGTGGTTAGCTATGTGTAACTCTCTTTTTAAAAATACTTAATCCTTAGATACCTGAAATTTTATAGTTTTTGTTTTTATTAAATTCATTGCATATATTTCTCAAGTTGCCTCAGTCTTCATAATTACTATTTCAATGGTTGGCTAATTTTTTTTAATGTCTCATAATCTGCTATTCTTCTATTGTTGAATATTTCAATGGCTTCCATTTTTTCACAGGTAGAGTTAATGCTGTGATTAATAATTTTATGCATACAGTTGTGTTCCTCTTTTGAATTACTTCCTTAGGATAAATTCTCAGGAGAGATATTACTGAGTCAAAAGGTATAAAGGTTTTTATAGATTTTCAGACAAGTTGCCAAATTGCTTTCCAAAAAAATTTTACTACAACAATTTATAATACCCCAGGTGTCTTTCCTGATAATATTACATGCATTTCCACTCACTTAATATCCCTTTCTATCCATTACAATATCTTCTATGAGTATCCAAGCTGTGGATCATATGGATTATTCTTATTTTGTGCCTCTTCTCCCAGAGTAATCATATCATCTTTTGTTACATTAATGCCATGAAGGAACTCCTGTTCCCACCTATGGTACCCTGAAAAATAAATATCTAGGATCTTCCGTACAGAAAGCACTGGTTTTTGCTTCACTGAAGAAAAAACTACTTTGCAAAAGAATGTTTGTTCAGTTAGCTAGATTTCCCCAACCTCTGAAGGATGTTGGAATCCAATTTAGTATTTAAAAAAAAAAAAAAAAAAAGGCTGGAGATGTGATGTGGAATCCTGGTGAGAAGGAAGGGTTTCTGCCACTTCCCTCCTGTGGATGGGGGTTCTGGAAAAACAGCACCTTCCTTCATATCTCTTCATAATTCCAGATCTGGGCTGGGATTCACTTTATCTAGATAGGCTGAGGCCCAAATGTGACAATATACTCAAGCCTGAGGGACAGATTGCAGTCAAAAAGACCAACGCATCCACCACTAGCCTCAATTCAGGTGATTAAAAGCCACTCTCCTTGAGACTTCCGGTCAAGATGGCAGAATAGATGGTCCCTAGCATCACTCTCTCCAACAAACCAACCGATTTACAACTATAAAAACATAACATCAAGTGCATACGGAATGGGGAGACATCCAGTGGGGGAGGCATAAGCTCCACGGAGACCGCATGCCCTGTGGGGCCTCTGTTATGCAATCCAGCAGCAGGTAGGCTTCACTGCCGCCACCCGGCTCCATCTCAAGCCCGGCCCAGTGCACATAGAGCAGGGAGACATCCAGCAGGGGAAGGGGAAGCTCGGCAGAGAACACACACCCCGTGGTAATGCTCCGTGACCCAGCAGCCTGGCTGAATCCAAGCTGACCAGAGAGGTGGCTCCCCAGAGAGGCCCAAGACCTGAGGCAACCACACACTCAAGGCACTAGTGGCCAACTGAGCATCACTGAGGTAGCCATACCAAATTGGCAACCCCAGCAACATCTTAGTAAGACAATAGTGTCAAACCTGTGGACTGTGAACCCCCCTGCCACAATGAATAAACATCAAAGAAAAGATACCAGAAATATGAAAAATCAAGAAAGTACACCACCAAAGGGTAATAACTCTCAAGCTCTAGATCCTATAGAACAAGAAGCCCTTGAAATGTCTGACAAGGAATTTCAAGTTGTAATTTTAAGGAAATTGAATGAGATACAGGAAAACTCAGATAGACAACATGATGAAACGAGGAAAAGAATACAGGACCTGAAAGAAGAAATGTACAAGGAAATCAATGCCCTGAAAAAAAAATGTAGCAGAGCTTGCCAAACTAAAGAATTTATTCAGTGAAATAAAAAACACAAAGGAAAGTTTAACCAGCAGGTTTATGGAAGTTGAAGAGAGAACCTCTGAACTTGAAGATGGGTTGTTTAAAATAACACAGGCAGNCAACCGATTTACAACTATAAAAACATAACATCAAGTGCATACGGAATGGGGAGACATCCAGCGGGGGAGGCATAAGCTCCACGGAGACCACATGCCCTGTGGGGCCTCTGTTATGCAATCCAGCAGCAGGTAGGCTTCACTGCTGCCACCCGGCTCCATCTCAAGCCCGGCCCAGTGCACATAGAGCAGGGAGACATCCAGCAGGGGAAGGGGAAGCTCGGCAGAGAACACACACCCCATGGTAATGCTCCGTGACCCAGCAGCCTGGCCGAATCCAAGCTGACCAGAGAGGTGGCTCCCCAGAGAGGCCCAAGACCTGAGGCAACCACAC
>NW_007736797.1:55289-56388 GCF_000696425.1 Galeopterus variegatus
AAAAAAAAAAAAAAAAAAAAATCAAAAGCATTGAAGAAAATCTGAGAGAGATATCAGACAACCTTAAGCACTCAAATATCTGAGTCACGGGTATTCCAGAAGGGGAGGAAAAAGGCGATTGCATTGGAACCATATTCCAGAAAATAGTGGCAGAAAAGTTCCCAGATATAGGAAAAATCACAGATCTTCAGATCCAGGAAGTTCAAACATCCCCAAACGTATTCATCCCAAAAAGGTCTTCTCTAAGGCATGTTATAGTCAAATTGGAAAAACTGAAAGGCAAAGAGAGAATCTTAAAAGCTGCAAGAGAGAAGTGTCAAATCACCTATAAGGGAGCCCCAATCAGACTAACATCAGACTTTTCATCACAAACCCGAAAAGCCAGAAAGGAATGGGATGATAATATTCAAAATACTAAAAGACAGAGATTGCCAGCCAAGAATACTCTACCTGGCAAGGCTATCCTTCCAAAATGAAGGGCAAATAGTATATTTCTCAGACAAACAAAAACTGTGGGAGTTCACCACCACATGACAACCCTTACAAGAAATTCTCAAGGGAGTACTGGGTTTGGTTCCTGAAAAATAACTACCACTGCCATAAAAAACCAAGAAAAATCAAAGCCCACTAGTATAATAAAAATTGCAATCATGCAGAGAAAACAAACAAACAAAAAAGCTATCTACAAACCAAGGAACCAACAAATACAGAAAACAAACAGTAAATCAGAAAGAAAGGAACAAGAGACACCTAAGACAACCAAACAATAACCAATAAAATGCTAGGAATAAATCAACACTTGTCAATAAGAACTCTTAATGTAAAAGGCTTAAATTCCCCAATGAAAAGACACAGACTGGCTTACTGGATTAAAAAGGAGGACCCAACTATATGCTGCCTTCAAGAGACCCACCTCACCCATAAAGACTCACATAGACTCAGAGTGAAAGGATGGAAAAAGATTTACCATGCAAAAAGAAAAGAAAAATGAGCTGGAGTAGCTATTCTTATATTTGATAAAATAGACTTTAAACTAAAAACCATAAAAAGAGACAATGAGGGACACTACATAATGATAAAAGGACTGATCCATCAAGAA
>NW_007736797.1:57388-60789 GCF_000696425.1 Galeopterus variegatus
GGACCAGATGGATTCACAGCAGAATTTTACCAAACATTCAAAGAGGAATTGACACCGATCCTTTACAAACTATTCCAAAAGATTGAAACAGATGCAAATCTCCCAAACTCATTCTATGAAGCAAACATCATCCTGATACCAAAACCAGGTAAAGATACAACCAAAAAAGAAACCTACAGGCCAATATCCTTGACGAATATAGATGCAAAAATCCTCACTAAAATACGAGCAAACAGAATACAGCAACACATATGTAAAATTATTCACCACAACCAAATGGGATTCATCCCAGGAATGCAAGGTTGGTTCAACATATGCAAATCAATAAATGTGATACACCATATTAATAAAATCAAACACAAGGACCATATGGTCATCTCTATAGATACTGAAAAAGCATTTGATAAAATTCAACAATCATTCATGACAAAGACCCTCTATAAGTTAGGTATAGATGGAAATTATCTCAACATAATTAAAGCCATATATGATAACCCCACTGCCAATATCAACCTGAATGGGGAAAAGCTGATAGCTTGTCCTTTAAGAACAGGAACTAGACAAGGATGCCCATTCTTACCACTCCTATTCAACATAGTGTTGGAAGTACTAGCCAGAGCAATCAGAGAAGGAAATAAAGGGCATCCAGATTGGAAAAGAATTAGCAGAGAAACACAAGANCTTGATCAGAATACTGTCTTGTCTCCATTTCTCACGTCTCTTGTCCCATCCAATTCCCACTACCCCCTCCAGGGTCTGCATTGAATATCCCGTGGGTCGGGACATTTTGGTCCCCCTTTTTTATTTTTTCAAGCCAAGAGAACCTCTCAGGAACTGTGCCTGTCTTAGGTTGGGGTAACCCATCCCGAGCACGGTACCTGTCATAGAAATGGGTTGCCATTAATGGCAGCCTTTCGTTTAGGGTGGTGCAGGGGACTTACCCTCTTACCCGTCTTTGGCTATTCAGTTCAGCTCACAGAGGCAGCATTTGTTAAGGTGAATGTAGTGGTATATACGCACCACTTTGTTCTTGCATCTCAAGGCATTGATAATGGACCTGTATAGGCCTTGCCTGAATAGCCTCAATTTGTTGTTTAACAAAGGCTGTGACTTTATTAAGTAAAAAGGGCCCCAAAGAAAGCAAAAGAAGAAGCGGTCCAAAAAGGGGGAGTAGGTAAGGCAAAAATGCATTCAGTCCAGACCAAAGGGGGTTATCTGCCAATTGTCTTCTTCTTTTTTCCAGGTCTTCTTGTAGCTGTTTGATTTGCTCTCTGACTATACTGGACTTGTTGGCATAGAAACAGCATTTTTCCTGTAGGGCTAAACAGATACCTCCCTGTTCTGTAGTTAGGAAATCGAGACCCTTTCTGTTTTGTAAGACTAATTCTGCCAGGGAATCTAATTGGTCTTGGAGGTCCTGTATAGTTTGGGAAAGGGCTTGAACATCGAAATCAGCTGGGTAGACAATTTTGTATATTGAGATATAGAATGGGTGAGACCGGCAGTTCCAGTAGCAACTGCTGCAGAAATTCCCAAACCAGCAAGTAAAGGAATAAGCTGTACAGCCCTTTTAGATCTTCCAGCTATATGCTCAAAAGTAAGGATAGGGATGGGCTCACTCCCAGATATAACATCTACATCGGGCAGAAGGGGAGCCAAAACACATAACCCTGTCCAGTTAGTGGGTTTTGGGGTATAAGCCTTATTGCTACCACAGACAAAAACCGAACTGTTATGGGAACACAAGAAAGTAGAAATGTTGATAAACGACTGACAATTTGCAAATGTAGCAAACCCAACATCGACCTCGAAACTATTATTAACTGAAGGGGAAATGAAACAAGTAGCATTATAAAACTGTAAAGGTTGTACCTGCAAAGGGAAAGTTAATGAACACTGATAACCATTAGAATAATTAAAAGACAAAGCGGGAAAAGTAACAGGGACAGGCTGTCCTACTACCAGACAGAGCCAACAATTTTGAGCAAGATCAGGATTGGTGGCATTAAGCAACTTATGAGTTGCATAAAGAAGGTTGGAGGTCTGAGGATCAAGCTCTAAATTACCCCTGTTCTTGGGCAGGGCCGGGGGGTGATAGGTAAGTTGAGGAAATAAAATGTCATGCATTTCTTGAATTTTTGTTTCCACTTTTAGAATTCTAGTTTGGTCTTGAGGGCTTCCTCCATCAGATATGTGAATGAGGGGAGCGGTTGACCAACAAACAGGTTGACCTACTGAACCTGTACAAGAGGCTTGGCATACTTATTTGAGGCAAGCCCGACAGCAGGAGGAGGACCTGCAAGATCCCCTCCAAAATCCCCCACATAATTTTTAATCAGGGTGGCTGTGAAGTATGTCTGGTTTCCAGAAGTGCACAATTGGTATGAAGAATAACAAGTGCTATGCATAGATTCAGCAAACGTGCTGCAAGGACATGGCCTAAGGCTCCCACCACTGCTGGCTATGAACTTAGGTTTTTCAACACAACTATAAGCTGGAGATGATGAGGACAAATAAGCTGAATGGGTGTCACAATCTACAACAGATTTATATGATGTAGGAGGACTAGAAACGGTCCCACACTTGCAATCACATGGTTTTCCCTACTGTTTGTTCATCAATTGGTGAGTGAGTCCAGGATCTCCAAAGCCAGACTGGACCTTGAGCAGCTGACCAGACAAACTGACAATCAGGAAGAAAATGCTGGTTGCCATGACCCCTGTGGAAAAGAAAATAAAAAGACATGCTCAGGGATCTACCGAATCCCTGGCTGAGAGGTTATGATCAACTTGTTTAACCAGCCATTCTGGCAGCCATCTGGCCGAGTTAGGAGTGCGAGAAAAAACACAGACTGAACCTCTACCCCAGATCAAAACTGGATCTTGGCCATTCCAGGAGTTATCTAGGGGGTCCTTCCATTTGACCATGGCAAATTGTGATTGGGANAAACAGCATTCTACTTAATGACATATGGGTCCAAAAAGAAATCAAGCAGGAAATCAAAAAAATAATTGAAACTAATGAAAATAATGATACATCATACCAAAACCTGTGGGTTACTGCAAAAGCAGTATTGAGGGGGTAATCTATCACATTAAATGCTCACTTCAGAAGAATGGAAAGATGGCAAGTGAAAAACCTAACACTTCACCTTAAAGAAGTACAAAAACAAGAACAATCCAAACCTAAAATTAGCAGACAGAGAGAAATCATTAAGATCAGAGCAGAACTTAATGAAATTGAAACCCAAAAAACAATGCAAATGATCAATGAATCAAAAAGTTGGTTTTCTTAAAAGATAAATAAAATTGACAATCCATTAGCATGGCTAACAAAAAGCAGAAGAGAGAAGATTCAAATAACAAAAATCAGAAATGAAAAAGGTGATATTACAACTGATT
>NW_007736798.1:0-3187 GCF_000696425.1 Galeopterus variegatus
TTACTGAAAGATAATAATATTTTGAAAATAGCTAACATTTACTAATGTTTACCCTACCTATGCATGGGTATTGATACTATATGTGAATGAATCTCTTCAACATGTACAACAACACTATAAGGTAGGGAATACTGTAAAGTAAACATTACTATCCCAATTCACAGACAGGAAAAGAGAACTTATGAACAGCTTATGAAATTTTCTGGGGTGACAAAGTTAGCAAGGGGCAGAGCAGGGGTTTAAACCCAGGCACTTTCCCTTCAGAGTCCCTGCTCTGAGACACTTGACAACTGCCAGGGTCCCCTGGTCTCCTGTGGCTTATCCTTGTGTTGAGTCCTGCTGGCCCTGCAGAACACGATTCTCATACTGCCCATGGCCTCTGCCAGAGTGAATATCATGGAAGTTACTGTGGCTTTCAAGCAAGTGCCATCTCACGTGTCTTCCTTTCATTAAGGGCATTCTAGATGCCTCTCTGACACAAAATTGCCTTCAGAGACTCAGAATGCAGAATAGCTTGCTGTGATGTTTTCCACTGAGGAACATTGCATTGATATGAGTTGATGTTGCTATTTCATCCTCTTCCCCACAGAGTTTCCCTTAACTTGACTGGAAGTTTCCATGCTCCTGTTCCTCATAAGTGCTCCCCATGCAGAGCAACGGAAGCAAACACTTGACATCTGTGCTCTTCCTTCCCCCTCCTGCTTTTCACCACAACACCTGGACACAAAGTTAGATGTGGGCTGTGGGGTTTTCTTCATGTCCTCATGTCACATACTCCAAATCAGCACTTTTAATGGTCTTGGTCTCAATTGAAAGTGGTATTTCTGTATACTACAGAAGCTAAGTTTTAAACCCATTGTTAGGCTACAGCCATACAAATCCTATCTTGGAATTCAGAGACTAAATATGAATTCTCTCCCGTATGCACTTCTGCTCTAATCATAGGTGTGCCCATTTCCTGGACCTTTTTCTTTTCTCCAGGTAGATGAATGCCTCGAGATGACTAGAAGGACAATTCTATTCACAGAAAGGCAGTAAAGGCCTTTTCACACATTTTAAAAATATTATCCATTTAGAATGTGTAGATGAATGTGTCAGCTGTTGTTGAAGAGTCCGAGGTATCTGAGATCCAGGTTCAAATCATACTTGCCACATAAATTAGTAGAAGGATATTATACATTTATATAGATATCAATAGATGATATAAAAACATGCAGACATCAGAGAAGGACTGAGCACTTGCAGGTGTGGAGCTTAGAGAAAGCTTTATACAGGGACTAGCATTTGAGCTGGATTTTAAAGAATTGTTGACCTACTTATATGAAAGGAAACTTCAGAGTAAAATGAATAAAAGCAAAGAGACTTGAAGTTAACAATTTCCCAGGTAGTAAGTTGTGAGCAGACAAAAGGCTTGAGTCCTCTGCGAAGGAAAGTTGGCCATGCCAAGGACATGGAGGCAGAGGTGAGGTTTCAGCACAGGTCTCTAGACCCCAACACCTCTCCTCAAATAAATTCATTTTACCTGTTCTTGGGAGACTTTAGCTTCCTCAGGATTCAAATAGATTTGTTTGGCCCTATCCCCTGTAACCACAAATGTGTTTAATAGACTCCTTCTAATCTATATGCAGCACAATTTGTAGCCTTTGGTTGGTTGGTCAATAAAATGAAAAGTAAGCCATTCCCTTAAATGGTCCCTTGTATTTCCCAGAAGCAGCATGTCAGCAGACAAAGAAAAATGGATGAAAGTTGAGCTCCTGTCTCTGACTGACTCACATCAGAAATGTAAGGTGAAATTTGCCTTCATGAATTAATAATGCTCAAGACGTTTTCCAGGTCTTGACAAAAAATAAACTAGCAACGATACCAAAAAATAGGATTGGTTAAACGAAAATGAACATAAGTTTACTATATAATTTACTTATTTATTTATTTATTTATTCATTCTGCAACCACTCTAGGGTCTTTTGAGAGTTAGGCATTGGGGTAGGTGATGATTCAAATATTATCTCAGTATAATAAAATACTTCTTAAGAAACTCAAGGTCTGGAGTAACACTCATAAACAAGCAAAACCTTTATCGTTTACCTAATTAATAATATTTTCATAAAAATTAATGTTTTTTTTTTAAATTTTATTTTGTTGATATACAATGTGGGTGATTATTGTGGCCCATTACCGAAACCTTCCTCCCTCCCCCCCCCCCCCCCCCCCCCNTGCAACCACTCTAGGGTCTTTTGAGAGTTAGGCATTGGGGTAGGTGATGATTCAAATATTACCTCAGTATAATAAAAACCTTCTGAAGAAACTCAAGGTAAGGAGTAACACTCGTAAACAAGCAAAACCTTTATCTTTTACTTAATTTGTAATATTTTCATAAAAATTAATGGGGAAAGAATAGAGATATTTAATTTGAAAATTAAACCCTCTATATTTATAAGGTTCATTGCACCAACCACAGGTTTATTTTTTTGGATTTTTTTTATTTTTTTTTTATTTTGTCGATATACAATGTGGTTGATTATTGTGGCCCATTACTGAAACCTTCCTCCCTCCCACCTCTCCCCCTCCCACACTACAATGCCATTTCTGTTTGCTTGTTGTATCAACTTCAAGGAATTGCAGTTGTTATGTCTTCTTCCCCACCCCCCGTTTTTGTGTGTGTGTGTGTGTGTGAATTTATTTATTTATTTTTAGCTCCCACCAATAAGTGAGAACATGTGGTATTTCTCTTTCTGTGCCTGACTTGTTTCACTTAATATAATTCTCTCAAGGTACATCCATGTTGTTGCAAATGGCAGTATTTCATTCGTTTTTATAGGTGAGTAGTATTCCATGTGTAGATATAACACGTTTTCCGTATCCACTCATCCGATCATGGACATTTGGGCTGGTTCCAACTCTTGGCTATTGTNAAGCTGTACCATTTTGCAGTCCCACCAACAATGTACGAGAGTTCCTTTTTCTTCACAACCTTGCCAGCATTTACCATTCACAGTCTTTTGGATTTTAGCCATCCTAACTGGGGTGAGATGGTATCTCAGTGTAGTTTTGATTTGTATTTCTCGGATGCTGAGTGATGTTGAGCATTTTTTCATATGTCTGTTATCCATTTATATATCTTTCTTAGAGAAATGCCTATTTAGCTCTTTTGCCCATTTCTTAATTGGGTTGCTTGTTTTTTTCTTGT
>NW_007736798.1:4100-8073 GCF_000696425.1 Galeopterus variegatus
TGTGTGGGTTATTTCTGGATTCTCTATTGTTTTCCATTGATCGGTGTGTCTGTGATTATGCCAGTACCATGCTGTTTTGGTTATTAAAGCTTTGTAGTATAGTTTAAAGTCAGGTAGTGTTATGCCTCCAGCTCTTTTTTTTTTTTGCTCAGCATTGCTTTGGCTATGTGTGGTATTTTTTTTTATTCCATGAAAATGTCTGGATAGTGTAGGACTCAGACGGCAACCAAACATTAATTTTTCCATGACATTTTTTTCAGAAATGGAAAAAATAATGTTTGGTTGCCCTCTGAGTCCTACACTGTAATACCAGGCTGTTCTTGGCAAGTGGGGCCACCTGGTGGTCCCTTTGGGTAATTATCTAAACTATTGTTTCCTGGCTATTTAACTTCAGCTCATTCTTTTTGACTTTTGTTTCACACAGCTCTGTTTAAAATACCTCTGGAATTTTCTCACTTGAATTGTTTTAATACTTCTTCCTTTCCCTATATTTTCATTTGTTTTCCTCAATGTTATAAAAAAAGTATATCCTTTTATGCCTTCTTTGTCCCCAATTCACTAAAAACAACTACGATTGACATAAGGCTAGTTAGCTCTAGTGCAACACCTGTGTTAAAGAAAACAAAATCCTTCTATTTTCAGTTGAAATTAGACATGAAATAGAAGAGATGGTTTCGTTGTTGGGTGTTTTTGAAAATATCATGAAATAAACTTATATATCTGCATAACATTTTACATTTGCTTCCTCATTCTTCTTTATTTAAACTACAAGCACTAAGATAAAATGTTTTGCCTTTTGTTTGACTTAATTATGTTATGTTTTGATTGAATTATATATGCTGTATGTAATATCATTGTTTTCCATCGTGTATGTAATAGCATTGTTTTCCATCTAATGACACATGATTAACAGCATCGTGTGTGCTGAATTCCAGACTGTAATTTATGGCATGTTGCTGTAAGATAAAGCACAACACATTTCTAACAATGAACTTATAAGTAAATTTAGGAAAAAATTGTAAGTAAAATATTTCTAATATGTAATAACTGATTTAGGTTATATATTATAAACTGTTCTTGTAAATGAAGTTATTCATTTATTTTAAAAGTATTTGTTGATTACCTTCTTTGCAGGCACAGTATTTGAATCTGTGAAAAACAAATGACATGTTTATATAGCCAAAATGTTGGTGAATAATTACAGTATTGTGTGAACAAACTATTTCAATTCTTTTATTTTTTTTCCTTTTTGTCTTTTTTCATGACCAGTAACGGGATCGCAACCCTCAGTGTCGCGCCCGCGCCACGCTCAACCAGTGAGTGGACTGGTCTCTATATGAGATCCGAACCCTCGGCGGGAGCACCACCGCACTCTCAAGCACCGCACTCTACCAAGTGCGCCACCGGGCCGGCCCAATCTATTTCAATTCTAAATGAGTGCTAGTAGTACTAAGAAATTAATGTGTCCCTCTCAACATTCAAAACTTATTTTTAATTCTTTAATGCCTTTAATTAAGTTGGGGGTAGTTCACTGCTACTAGTAGCTTTTCAGAGTTACAGAGTTTATTCTTAATTTTATCATGAATATTTAATAATATGAATTTTTCATCTTGTGTTCTGGAAGTAGTAATCACTGTCCCAATTAGACATCTTGTGTATATCCCCTTCACTTACTTACTACTTACTACTTAAATTCAGGCTGTCACTGTTTGTTTTTGTATTTATTTTTTGTTGTTGTTGTTTGTATTTATTCTTCAAGGCCCAGGTCAAATGTGCTCTCATTTAAGACTCCATTGGTCCTTCCATTTGAAGTGCACTTTCCCTCTCACTTCCCATAACAATGTCTCCATACGTCTCTCACTGCACCTTCTCAGAGTTGCCCTGTTCAGTTCTGTAGTCTGTCTTATTTTCTACCAGTTTATTAGCACTATAGGGGAGATTATCTCTGATCCTGAACTTAATCTGAGGAGATGATTTCTCACACTAAGCACATTAGACACCTCTCGCTGCAACAATGCTGCATAAAAAATCATCCCAGAGCTCAGTAACTGAACACAAGCATTTTTCTTTTTCCTTACTCTTGGGTCTTTGGGTCCGACACAACTTAAGCTCTAGGCTCTGGATAGCAGGCACCAGGCTCCAGGCTGTGGGCTGCACATCTCTCCATATGTCTCTCATCCACCACAGACTGGTGGCTACCTGGAGAATGTTCCAACATCTCATGACTAATGACAGGTGCACATGAAATTGAGTAGAAGTAGGCAATGGGAGCAACTGGCATACAGTAACTGCCACCCACATTCACTGGCAAATGAATTTCTTGACTTAAGCAAATCCCATTGGTGAGGCAGACAAGGTCATCCTATCCAAAGTGCAGTGAGTGGGACCACAAAGACAAAAGGTGAACGGTGTGGTTGACTAGTTTTATTAACAAAGAAGGAGTAAAGAATCAGGAATAATGTAATCTATCACACTACGTTCACTCTAGAACTCCTTTTTTAAGGACAGGCGTTCCCTGTAATGGACTTTGGGAAAGCAGACCTAAGGCAACGAGGAATGATCATATGGGTTTTTAGGACAGTAAAATGACAGGTTTTGCACTTTAGAAAGTCATTTTGGAGGATGCGGAGAGCATGGATTAGAATATGATGGCACACAAGCTAGTAAGGAAGTAATTACAAAACCACTTCAAACATGCAAATACGTAGTGTGGCTTTGGCCATAATGGGATAGGTCTTACAAACCTTTAAGTAGTAAAATTAGATGGATTCAGTAATTGAATAGGGTGATATGGGCAAAGGAGATTGAGATGCTGAGAACAGCTCCAAAGTTTACACTAGGGTGGTCTCATTAATGTACAGAAAACCACAATCACTAATACTATTCTTCAGGTGATTATGAAAATGAGGTACAATGAACAATATAGAACATGACATAATAATGTCTTAAGTACAGACACACTACAAAGCACTCTTGCATACATTTCACCTTCACGACAACTTTATGTATCATATTGTTACCATTTCTATAACAAAGAAATTAAAGTGCAAAAAAGTAGCAGGGATTTCTGAACAAATAAGTTAGATAAATGGAGACCTAAATCTATGTTTCCCGATACAGAGTTCACTTAAAATAAAATGAGGTAAAAGAAAAGCTCTAGTAAGCAATAATTACAAAAACCATTGCCAGAAATATTCTTCTAAATTATATGTTCTATTATTTTCTTATAGTTTTTAATTGAGCTTTTGTTTTCTCTCTCTTTTTACAACATGCCCCCCAAACGCAGAAATTACACAGAGTTTTTCTATCTCTTTCTCTGTTTTTTCTTTTTTCCTTCCTTCCTTCCTTCCTTTGTTCCTTGAATCCTTAATTCCTTCTTTCCTTTATCCCTTTCCATTTTTCTTGTCATCTTTACCTTTTTCAAAATCTCGCTTTGTTTCTTTTTTGTAAAAGTTATTTCTACCATCCAACTATAAACTCAGTGAAACACTATCTCAATTCTGCACACTTCCCAAAAGTTCAAAAATTATACTTCAGTGAACTGAATAATTGAGTCCTTTCCATCCTTTTATTTCCTAATGTGATAGAAAACACACCCCTCCCTTTTACTCAACCAATGATAGAAATATTTTCATCTACCTACAATTTTCCAAATGTACTCTGTAATTTCCCGTCATAATGTCTTTCTTTCTTTGCTTTCCCCTTGTCCCTCGTCTCCAATAGAGTGTGTCCAACACAGATGAGCCAGGTGACATTCACTACCCCTTTCTCCTTCTCTACCACTTGTAACTAATCTAAGGGGGCAACGTGACTGCGTGGGCTGTGGGCTTCCAGAAAAAGAGGTTGGAAGGCACCTATGTTAGTTGCATCCCCTTAGGCCTGTTTCTTCATCTTTCTGCCTGGAAAGTGGAACATGATGACTAGAGGAAGAAAAGTCATCAAGCAACTGTGACAATGAAATGCCACACATTAT
>NW_007736798.1:9007-10635 GCF_000696425.1 Galeopterus variegatus
CTCATTTTTAAAATTGGGATAATAATGGTACTTTAATTTAATCCTCACTGTGAGGATTAAATGAGATAACACATGTAAAGAACTTAGAACAGTGCCTGACACACAGTTAGTGATCAATATATGTTAGCCATTATTAATATAGACATTTTTATCAATGGCTTTTGAATTATGTACAACAATAAATTCTCTTTTTGTTTAAGCTGATTTGAGTTGGGTTTCTTTCACTTGCAACCAAATGGGTCTTATAATACAAGTAATAAAAAGAATAAAGCCCCAGGGCATATAGGTTTATGACCAGCCAAATCTCTTTCTCTGAGCTGAGGAAGAGAAGGGAGATTGAACCAACTGGATCTGAACCATCTGGCTCCTTAGTTGATGTCTATAAATAACGTTATCTGAGGCCTCTCATCCCCCAAAGCCTAGTTAGGAACAATAGTTTTCCTCATCACCATCCTATTTATTCACGAAAAACCTTCTTCTTCTATGTTGTCAGTTAATAATATCCCTGGCATGAAGATTTAAAAAATAAGTAAAATACAAAAAAGTGAGGAATCAAACATATAAGGACAGGGATAAAAATGAAAAAAAAAATTCTATAATTAAAATGTATGTTCTTGCTTTAAGCCTTAAGCTGGAAAATTTTTCCATACTAGTTCAGAGTAAATAATATTATTACTAAGCAGTCTAGATGCTAAATAGCATACTTTTCTTGGTGTAGATTCCTGGAGGGATATGCAGGGGATTTGCATGCTTAATTCCCATTAGCACCTGTCACTGGGATTTATTATCCCAGAGTTAATTCTCCACTCACTGCAGCCAAGAAAAAGAAAGCCCTTGTATATGGATTTAAATGCAGCTTTTTTATTTTTCAAAATGAGATGAATTTCATATCTGTTTCTTAAACAACTGCAGTATTCCAAGCCTAAAAAGTCATATTCACATAAGTTTTGGGTCAAAATTTGTCCAAACTTGATTTTATTCAACAACTAGAAAAGACTACTCATAATTTGAAAATTTGTCTTGGGGGTCGGGGTGTGAGAGAAAGAAGGTTTAACCAAGGACTTAGGTCAGTTTTAAAATCCATTGGCTCTCATTCATCCATTCAATACGCAATAACTGTTTATTGATCACCTATTGTGTGCCAGGCAGTGTTCTAGTTTCTGCATATATAGTGCTGAACATACTAGAAAAAAAAAATTCCTCCCCTTGAGAAGCATACATTCTTTTGAAAAGTATACATGCATATACCTATAAATATCCATGTATGTATACATGTGAATATAAAATAAGTGCTATATGGCAATCAAAGAAAGCGAATGCAATTTAGGATGATAGGTTGTTGCTATTTTAGGTAAGTTGGTCAGAGAAGGCCTCTCAGAGCAGTGATATTTGAGCTCGTATCTTAGTGGTATTAGCAACCCTGTACTCAGAAGCCTATAGAACACTGCATTATCTCTTTCATGAATTAAAAATGTGGCAGTCAATAAAAATTAGGTAGGATGTTGATACACAAGGCAAGTTCCATCTAATAGGAAACTTGCCCGGTTGGTAAAGCTAATCTGTTTGCTGGTGCTCTCACGCTCTCCTGCCTTTTCCACCTCAGCTCTGCATACCACGTCTCAAACCAT
>NW_007736798.1:11549-36944 GCF_000696425.1 Galeopterus variegatus
TTCTGGATGTTGTTATTATGATAGTGAATATGCTTTGGGGTTTCTGACCATTTAAGCTGTTGGAAAAAATCCATAAGGAAAGATATGAAATGTAATCATAATCCCTTCTGGCTATGTTATTCTAAAACTGGCAGGTTATTTGTGGCCTAGCTGCACCATCCAATTTGGTAACCACTGGCCACATGTGGTGCTATTTAGATTTTAATTAATCAATTAAATAAAAATTAAAATTCCCAATTCACCCTAGCCACATTGCAAGTGCTCAGTAGCCACATGTGTCTAATGGCTTCCACTTTGGATAGCATAGATGTGAGCACGTTCCTTATCGCAGGGAGTTTTCTTGAACAGCACTGGTCTAGCTAGCATGAGGTTGATGGGAATCTTCCATCAATGGTAGGAATAGCACTTCATAATTTTATGTGTCAGGCATTGACTTATGTTCAACTCATTTAATCCTCACAAACTCCTGAAAATGGTTACTGCTACTAGACCCATTTTATGGATTAGGAAACAGAGGCACCTAGACTTATTGTTCAATATCAGTAGGGTAATAAAACACTGAATATTGAACCCAGATAACCTGGAGTGAGAACCTGCCCTCTTAACAAAATATCATGATATCTTGGTGTGGAGAAGCTGAAGATGCTGATAAGAGCTTTAGTGTGGCAGTCAGAGCCTCCATAGAAATAAGAAGTGGCCGGTGCTGTCAGTGTTTTTGGAAAGTATGACCTGATATCTGATATCTATCAGATTCACCCAGGACAGGTCTTGTTGGCTAGAGGTTTAGATGGATCTGGGCAGGCAGAATCATGGAATGTTAAAACTGAAAAGAGTAAAATACTTCACAGGTAAAGAAACTGAGACGTGCAAAGCTTACCTGACCTGTCAGGGTGACAGAGTGAGTTATGGCCACAGCCAACATTGGACGTCAAGTTTCCTGCATGTGTGTGTTCACACACGGCCCCCTTGGCACCAAGAGCTTAAAATTTCCCTGATATTTTATTTATTTAGAAATGTCCTAATCTTGGGAAGGGCTTCACTTCTTCCCCAAATGTTTGCTGTGCTAGTGTATATTGACCTTTTTTTTTATCCATTCACTTTCCTTCTGTCCAGCCTTTCCTTATTCTTGCATTCCTCCTTCATCCTTACAACAGGGATTCACAACCTAACTATCCAGACAATTATTTTCCCGTAGAAATGTAAAACATTCATAACAATTTGAGTCCTTACGCACGCTGTTAGGAATTTGGAAAACATGCCATAGGTTCCAGCATCACTTTGAGTATCTGCAAATTTTGTTCATTTTTTTCTAGGAGGGTCCCTCCTCATGTCGCTTCACCACGCTTTACATACTCAACCTTGCCAGCCACCAAGATGCACGCAAAGGAAGCACGACTGAAGAATGAGTCTTCATCGAGCTCGTAGTTTCTGTTCCACTGCAGAGAGATCACAGGCGCTCAGAGCATAAAGCAGTCTGACTGGCGCTGACAGCACCAAAACAGCAGCGGCCTGGAGCACTGCAAAAGCTTCCTGCCTTCTTCCCCACCAATCAAGACTTCAGTTCGAACCCGCCCCCGGCTTCATCAACGCGAGACTCGGAGTGAGAGCGAGTCCATCGCGGGGAGTCCGGCTTGGCTCTGCCGCGGTACGATGGAGCAGCTGGCTGGCGTAGGCTGAGCCCCACTGCACACAGCCACGTGTCCCGTGGCGCTCCCTCTGAGCTCCCGGAGTCCGGGTCCGATGCACCGCGGGGTGCAGGCGAGCTCCCGCTTTCCGCAGCCTCCTCTTCTTCCAGGTCTCTCTCCCCAGGGCTTCAGCGGATCAATCGGCATCCGCCTCCATCTTCCGCTCTGGGCGCGTATGTCCCTGCAATCCTTGCTGACATCAGGCTGGCGGGCACGCTCCCGCCGCCAATCACCCCTCAGGCGAACGGGGCTGCGCCTCCACTTCTGCTCGAAGAGCGCCACTGCGCACCCGTGCTCCCTGCTCTAGGAGGTGACCCTCCTTGGCAACCCAGCAGCGGCAGCCGGGACTTCTCTCCGCCGGCGTGAAAACACTTGAGATTGGAGAACGGAGCGCCTCCCTGTGCCCACGCTTCCTCCCTCTACTTCCTTCTCCTCCAATCCTCCCCCACCCCGCCCCAGCCCCGGTGCCTGTGTGTGTCCCCACCGGCGAGGGGACCCGGAGAGCAGCCCAGGCTCGGCGCTCGGCGGGGCTGCGGCTGCTCCTGCTGCTGAGCGAGCGGCGGAGGTGGCCGCCTTGCGCCTCCCTGGACTTCCCAAGTGGCGGCAGAGCAGTCGCTCGCGGGAGACGACAGTTAGACGGCTCAGGGTAAGAGAAACCTTCAGACTCCTCCTCGGCGTGTCTTCTCCAACCCCTTTTGGCTCTTGGAGAAAGTGGAGTGTGGTACTTGGTTGTCGTTATTTCCTCGGACTGCTTCGCGGTGCACGGATTCAGCTGCTGCCCAGTGGAGCTTTCGGCTGTTTGCGCGTCTCTGCGCTGTTCCCTCCAGCACACCTCTGTCGACGGTGAGGAAAGGTCTGCGGGCGACAGCGGCCGCTGCGGACTGGAACTGGGATACGTGCTGCAAATGCTCGTGCTACCTGCCCTGGCCCTGCTCAGCGCCAGCGGCACCGGTCCCGCCGCTCAAGGTAAGGGGTCCGCCAGGCTCCGCGGCTACATCACTTCGCTTCTTCCTTCCCTCCTCCTTTCTCTCCTCCTTGCCAGCTCTCCTGGCTTCCTCAGTTTGCCTCGTTGCTCTCAACTGGAAACCACTTTAAATTCCACTTTCCCAAGTAGTCAAGAAGCTTTGATTATTGTTACATTTAAAAATCTATTTTCTGAGATGGGCGCGGATGGACCAGGGACGCATGGGGTGTGGACACGCATCCGTCTCTGTGCATGTGGGAACCTGGGGTGTCTCTTGCACTTTCCGCTCTTGCAAGCGCATGTCGTTGCATATTGTGCACACAGAGTCTTGGAAAGACTTTGGGTTCTGGTGGGTATGTGGCATGCTAGGGAGGAACCATGATGCGCGTGGTGCGCAGAGGCTCGAGCGCTGTGCCACGCCGGGGTTAGAGGACCGTCACTGCCTCTCTGAGCACACCAGACGCTCAGCTCAGGAGATGTGGCCATTGCTGCCGGTGCCCTCGCTGCTGCTCGGAGCGCTATGAAGATGCACAGCCCGCCCGCACCCACGTTCCCAACCGGAGGCAGGCCCCGGTGTGCATGCCTCCTCACTTCGTTCCCTCTCCGTGTCTTCCTTCCTCCAGGCGACCGAGAAACTTGAAACCTCAGAGCTCTGGGGAATGGGCTGGTTGTTCAAACCAAATCCGAAACTGCCCTGCGTAGGCGACGAGTTTATAACTGACACTTTAATTTAACGCGTGTGCTGTTTAAAATACGTGTCCGGGGCTCTGGGCAGAGCCGGGTTCGGAGCAGAGCGGCCAGGAGTTGGGGGTGGGTGAGACAGGAGGGGAGACCCGGGGCTGATCGCCCGGCTCCCTTCCTGTCCCCCGAGTTTGAAGTGGTAGCGGCAGCTCCCAGCCTTCCGAAGCTGAGTGGCAGGGAGCGAGGGAAGAAAGAACCAAGGCTGCCCTCTCCGGGGTGTCTCTCGGGTCACACTTCCTGTCCCCCGAGTTTGAAGTGGTAGCGGCAGCTCCCAGCCTTCCGAGCCCGGGAAGCTGAATGGCAGGAACGAGGGAAGACAGAACCAAGGCTGCCCTCTCTGGGGTGTCTCTCGGGTCACCGGGGGTCCCAGCGCCCAACTAGGTCTTTTCGCCCGGTTCCTTGGTGATGGCTGGCTCAGGGAAGTCAGCTCAGCTTTTCCTGGAAGGAAAAAGGGACACCCCCCACCCCCCCCATCTCGGTTACACTTCTTTCCAAATTTTGTGAGCAAGGGAGGCTTGGCGAGAGCCCCAGCTCCCCCGGCGATGCTCAGGCCCCGGCGCTTCCCGACCGAGTTCCCTCTGATCTGCGAGAGGGGCTGGGGGCGGGGGCGTTGGAGGTAGAGGGGGGCGCAGAGAAGGCGAGTGCGGTCCTGGGGGAGGGAAGTGATCAGCAGGGCTTGTGAACTAGCTACATTTTCCTGCTGCCCTGCTAAGTGGCTACGCTCATAAACCCTTCCTTTCCTTCTCGACAGACACCTCCCGTCACCCAGGAGGTTCTGCTCTGGTTTTCTTATGCACACCTCCAGAGTCCAGGTTGAGCTTACGTGTCCCACCATTATGGATGTGACCCAGACCATTTGCCAACACCCGGTGGAAGACGTTAGGTCCCTTTATATCCTCACATGTTTTCTAGGCTCCTGTCAAGCGTGTTTATTAGGATCAACCGTGTTCGTTATCGGGGGACACTTCTGGTGTCCAGGTAAGTGACTATGTGCACTCGAAGTGCAATATGGGCCATGAAAGCTTCATCTCTCTAGGTAAGTGATGTTTGTTGGCCTCCACTTTTTGAGCATGTGAGTTTTTAACGGGGATTTGGGTCAAAATGATGATGGTGTTTCCCAATTCCAGCCACCATGATATTTTATAGTTTTATACGGTAGAGAAAATGTATGGTTTCCCCTATGAGCATGCACCGATTTGCACGTATCCAGGTAACGACCATGGCATTGTGAATCACACTCACTGTGGTGTTTCTGCAGATCCTTGGTCAAGAGGAAATGTTTCCTGGAATGGGGTAGACCTTGGAAGTTCTGGGAAAATCCAGGTACATTTATGGCTCCTGTGATGATGGCGGTGAAAGAGGTTACTTGCAGGGTCCTGGTAGAAAGACGATGTCCATAGACACATTTGTCACAATGTGCTTCAGGCTCCTGTCGAGACATCACGGTACACCTGATCATGATCCAGAATGGAACTGTGCTTGGATCCAGGTAAAGGAGGCTGTTGCCCTCTAGCGCCCTGAAAACCATGTCTCCTTCCTATGGAGAGGTAAGTTTGGATGGTGCTCCGCACCTTTGTGTCACCATGCTCATTAGCAGGTTCACATGAGAAATGAGGTTTCCCCAACCACTTCTCAAAGTCATTCATGCACTAGGATACAGATAACTTATGATGTCTGTTTCACCTTATGAGCAAGGTAGGGATGTGCGAGTATCCAGGTCAGTCCTCTTACAATCACATGCTATTGTGTGGAAAATGATATTTCTTCACACACTCAGTCAAGAGACAGTAGTAGCACTAACAACAGTCCATACAGACCGTGAAGTGATGCCAAAAATCTCGTGAGGGCTCACAGTTCCAGTATGATGGAAGTACCCAGCATTATTTGTATGTGTCTTTTTTATTGTTTAAGGTAAAAAAAGAAAAAATTGTACTCTGTAATGCAGTCTTCAAATTTGTATTTTTCAGGACCCAGCAGCCATGAGATCAAGGTCTCCTGAATACAGGTCACAGACAGAACCTGGCTAGTGCCCACATTATTGATCTACTAGTCTTCTGACAATACGGCCTGTATGATATTCAGAATTCCTGCTAGAGAATATACAATCCCTAACACAGTGGCATATTCCTTTTTTCCTTTGTTTTTGTTAATATTTTCCATTTATTTATTAATTTACTAATTTTATTAATTTATTTACTAATTTCATTCATTTCTCTTTTCATTTGTTTTTATAGGTGTCCCGTTCAGTCCTTTCCTTGCAGACAGGTATGCACGCAGGAGTCCATCTGGACGGGCGCTGTTTTTTCCTTTCTTTCTCCATGGGATGTAAGCTCCTCAAGACAAGGCAGACAAGCACTGTGAGCGTCACAGCTGCCTGAGGCCCACCTGGGGTGCTTGTGAGTCCCATCACCCTCTCTTGCAGACACTCGTTGATCCTACGGTTGGCTGTGTGAGGAGTGGTGACTCAGACTCTGTGACATGCAGGTCATTTACAGCCCCATCAGTCAACAGGAATGTCTGCTGAGATGAACAGGGCTCTGCCTGTACAGCCACATGCCATGGACCCAGGGCATTCTGGAGGGCAGGGCAGAGGGTTGCCAAAGAGGTGAAGGGGGTTCTCTTAGTGGTGTCAGCTGTGCCAATCGGGGTCCTGCTGAGAAACCAGGAAGTTCCCTCATGTCCGTCAAGGAGATCTGGACACCAAAGACCGCAAGCTGGTCCAGGATGCCAATGGCCTAGGGTTGGACCCATGACAGTAAAGGTGTCATTACCCTGGGTAGGGGGATTCATCGGCTTAGATATGAAGATACGAGATGTGTGTGTGCAGCTGGGTCTGAGGCTCCTGTCTGGGAACCCAGACTTGTGTCTGGCCCCTGAGGGTCCTGGCACAGCTGACCCAGGGGAGAGCTGGACTTGCATGATGTAGCTGCTGTGTCGGGCTTGGTGAGTGGGAGCCCATGATGTGAGACCAAGCATCACCCCATCCCAGCCACCATGGCCACCCGGACAATCAGTGACTGGGGAAAGAGGCTGGGTCATCCACCCTCAGGGACTCCCGTGTTCTTGGTATGGGGACTCCTCTGCTAGTGCTGCACTAGCTGAGCATGTAGTGGGACACATGTATCTGCAATTTTGTGCTCATTTGGAGACATCCAACTACTCGCTATACCCTGAAACCTTCTTGTCTGTAGTGTTCCTGCCCTGATCACCCAGGGCCAGCTCTTAGCCCCTGGTGTAGTCAGTATAGATCTACAGCTGTCTCGCCTTCCGGGCACAACAGGTGAATCCCACCAGTTCTGTTCACAGGGTGGACTTCTCTCCCTGCCCCCATCATTTGGGGCCGACTCTCAGAGGGGGAATGTGGTGTAGTTATGCACTTTGGATGACACTAGCATTTCATGAAAAACCATCCAGAAACAAGGCTCAATTGTTCTTTTCTTTAGTAAGCTGGTCACAGGGAACAACATGGGAAACCATAGGTGTAGGAGAGGGAATTGGAGCCATGGGGACCTGAGCTATTCACTTGTCCCTTCAAGACCTGCTGAAGCCTGATTCACATGCCCCACCCCACTGGCTAGTGGGGTGAGCCATGCACACCCAGCCTTAGGGCATGAGAGGTCAGGCAATATCCAACTCATAACAGGAAGTGCAGGTCCCTGGTAACCTGACAGCCCCAAGAGGAAGTGGTAAACGTCTTCTTAGCCAAGTAGTAAACTAGATTTTTTTTCCTCAAAGGGAGAATAATCATCTGCAGAAGACTTTATTCTGCCTCTGAAATCCAGAAAATCCCACTGGGCAATGTTCCCTCTTCTTAGTGGTAGAAGGCACAAAAAACAGCAAGTTCCTCTTTACCTTGGAGGGGAAATCTGAACATGCACCAGTCTCTGGACCCTGGAGATCCCACCAAGGTGGAAGAGGCCTAGACTTTGTGTGATTCATTTTCCGGCTTCTGGCAAAGTTTTGTCTTTTCCAATTATGTATTCTGAAATTGGGGTATGAGCCACATGGTGGTTTTATGGGCCTGCTGGTTGCTCTGTAAGACGGAGCCAGTCCAAAGGTTCCTCTGCCACCTGAGCTGGACTGCAGAGTGGTCTCCTTTTGAGGCTCCAGGAATTGCTCAGTGTCCAGTAATCCTGAAAATTCTGGTTATTTCTCCTCCCCAGTGCACAGTCACCGCAGTGAGAGGAAGCTAGGAGAAGGTGTGCACTGTAAATTCTTGCCGTGTGATGGAGTTCTTCACTGGAATCCTGCCCGTCCTTGATTTATGGAACTAGTGCTAAAATATGGGAACTGGGCGCTGGAATGTGAGTTTTCATTCAGTGCTTCACTTCTGACACGTGCTGCCCACAGCAGTGTTTTGTTTTCGTCTTTGCTTACACAAGTCAACTTAGTCCATCTCCCCACTGCATTCAGAAGCGCAAGGAAGTGGCATTTTTGTGCTTTTAGAGTAGTTTTTTGCCACTCTTTCCAGCCTTCAGATTTTTCAAAATATAAAGTTCATGGCAAAAGAATTGGGCTTTTCCTTTGGCATTCTTTTGTTGTGGTAAAATACACATAACATAAAATTTACTACTTCAACCTTTTTAAAGTGTACAATTCAGCGGCATTAAGAACACGCACGGGCCGGCCCAGTGGCGCACTGCTACAGTGCGCTGCTTGGGAGCGCAGCGGCTCTCCCGCCGAGGTTCGGATCCCACATACAGACCGGCCACTCACTGGCTGAGCTAGGTGCAGGCGCGACACTGAGGGTTGCGATTCCATTGCTGGTCTCAGTCCGGTACGGGCGCGACACTGAGGGTTGCGATCCGTTGCCGGTCACGAGAAAAAGACAAAACGGAAAGAACACGCACAATGTTGTATGACCACCACTGCCACCTGGTTCCAGACGGAAAGAACACGCACAATGTTGTATGACCACCACTGCCACCTGGTTCCAGAACTTTCTTATCACTCCAAATGGAAACCCCATGCCATTAAGCAGTCACCCCCTGTTTCTCCTCCCCCAGCCTCTAAGCAACCACTTTCTGTCTCTTGGATTTGCCTGTTCCGGACATTTGCCAAAAATGGAATCACAGGTCATGTGGCATTTTGTGTCGGGCTTCTTTCACTGAGCACAGTGTTTTCAAAGCTCATCCACGTTGTGTAATGTGTCAGATGCTCAGCATCACTACTCTTTAGGAAATGAAAATCTAAACCACAGTGAGATACCACTTCATGCCCACTAGGATGGCCATAATCAAAACCACAGAAAGTAATAACCGTTGGCGAGATGGTGGAGAAATGGGAGGCCCTGCACATTGCTGGTGGGAAGGTGAAACGGTGCAGCCAACATAGGAAACAGTTTGGCAGTTTCTTATAAAGCTAAATGTGCAATTCCCACACAACCCACTGCTTCACGCCTAGGTATATACCCAAAAGAATTGAAAACAGGTATTGGAACAAACACCTGTACAGACTGTTCATGGCAGCACTACTCACAATAACCACATGGTGGAAGCAACCAAAATGCCCAGCAGTGAGCTGACGGGCAGGCAGCACATGTGAGTGCATGCAACAGAGCACCGTTCAGCCATAAGGATGCGTGACATGTGAAGCAGGCTCACTGCTTACCAGTCCCACGGGAGGACTCCCACTGCCTGAGGGACAGCAGAGGACACCACTGTGCCAGCTGCCGCTTCTCTGGCTGTACTTTCCTGCTTGCTGACTGCAGCGAGGCAGAACGCTCACGTGCAGCAAGCACAGGAGGCGAGTAAGTTACAGAGAGGCAGCCAGGGACAGCAGGAGCCTCGGCTGAACTCGGCCTCAAACTCTGCCTCCCTGCGGTGGTGGCAACTGAAACTTCAGTCCACCTCTGCGCCATTCAGTTCAACCTTAGCTGGGCTGCTCAGAGTCTGCCCTTCACGTATACTGCTCAGAGATCAGCCAGAAACCTGAAGAGACTGTGCACAGAACGCTGGTTTCTCCTTCTCAGCTCTTGTCTTTCCTGGATTTTCTCCACGCTTTGCAGCTCCTACTGTCACTCTCTGTCTTTCTTGGATTTTCTCCACGCTTTGCAGCTCCTACTGTTGCCCTGAACACTGTCCTCTGGTTCTTCAAGGAAATGGGACTGTGAGGTTCTATCTGAGTTTTAGCCTCCCCATGTGGCACAGATTAGAAGCTGTCCTCAAGCTAAAATCCATGGAGGAATCTCACAGAGGTCTTCTTGTCCCAAGTGTTGATGACCCACTCCCCAGTGCGCTCAAGTACTTGTGTTGTTAACATCGCATCGTGTATACTGTTCACAGTTGTTACATAAGGGAGGGCTGTCCCTTACATAAGGGACAAAAGTCTTAACTTGTTCCAGCACCAACTTAAAAGTCCAAAGTCCAAAGTCTTATCTGAGATCAAGGGCAAACTCCTTCCAGCTGTGAACGTGTAAAAATCAACAAATTTATGTACTGCCGAGACACAATGGTGGAACAGACATTGGGTACACATTCCCATTCCAAAAGGGAGGAATAGGCCAGAAAAAGGAGAAACAGGCCCCAAACAAGTCCAAAACCCAGCAGGGCAGACATTATGTCTTAAAGCTCCAAAATAATCTTCTTTGACTCCACGTCCTGTATCCTGGGCACAACTGGGCATCTGGGCCCCCAAAGCATTAGATAGCTTCACTCCCACAGCTCTGCCAGGTGCAGGCCAATGGGCTGCACTGTGCCTGTGGCTTTTCCAGGCATGCATTGCACATTACCAGTGGCCCTCCAGTTTTGGGGTCCTGGTGGCAGCCCTTTTGCCTTGACTCTATTAGACATTTCCTTGATGGGGACTCTCTGCCGGGACTCTGATCCCACTTTTCTGCTCGGCATTGCTCTAGTAGATGGCCTCTGTGGTGGCTCCACCCCTGTGGCAGGTCTCTGCCTGGGCCCTCAGGCTTTTCCATACATCCTCTGGAATCTGGGTGGAGGCTGACACGCCTCCACTGCTCTCATGTCCTGCCAGGCTGCAGACAACACAATGTGGATGCCACTGAGGTTTCAGGCTTCTACTCTCCAGAGCTGCTGCACAAACCACACTTGGGGCCATTTGAGGCAGGGCTGCTCCAGCCAGAGCAGCTGGGATGCAGGGAGCAGGTTCCCAAGGGCAGCTGAGCCCCAAGTCTTTCCTCCAGGACAACTCAGTCCTTCTAGGAGTCAGGATCTGTGATGGGTGAGGCACCCTTTCAGACTTCTCAAATGCCTAGGGCTTTTTTCCCATTGTCCTGGTTCTTAGCATCTGGCTACCTCACTGCCAAGATAATGTCTTTATCAACCAGTTTATCTGCTTTACCCTTGCATTTTTCTCCAGCTTCCAGCTCCTCTACCACATGGCCAGGCTGCAAATTTTCCAAATCTTTATGTTCTGCTTCCCTTTTAAATTCTGGCTTTACATCATGCCTTTGCCACCATAACTCAGTGTAAGCTGGTAGAAGTAACCATGCAGCTTCCTTAATGGTTTGCTGCTTCAAAATTTCTTCTGCCAAATGCTCTGGTTCACAACTCTTAAGTTCCAACTTCCACAAAGTCCCAGGGCATGGGAAAAATGCAGGCAGGTTCCTTGCTATGGTGTAGCAAGGGTTACCTTTTGTCCAATTCCCAGTAAGTTCCTCATTTTTATCTAAGACCTCATCCACATTGTCTTTACTGTCCACATTTCTATCAGCATTCTGGTCACAACCATCTAATCAATCTCTAAAATGTTCCAAACTTTCCCTCATCTTTTTGTCTTCTTCTAAGTCCTCCAAACTCCTCCAACCTTTGCCCATTACCCAGTTCCAAAGTTGCATCCACATTTTCAGGTATCTGTTTAGCAAAACCCCATTCCTTGGTACTGATTTTCTGTTTTAGTTTGTTTTGTGTTGCTATGACAGAAATACCTGAGACTGGGTAATTTATGAAGAAAAGAGGTTTATTTGGCTCATGATTCTGGGACAGTTGCATCTGGCACAGGCCTCAGGCTGCTTCTACACATGGCAGAAAATGGCAGGCAGCCAGCGGGTACAAGCAGATCACATGAGGAGAGGAAGAAAGAGAGAGTGGGGAGGTGCCAGGGTCCTATAAACAACCATCTCTCATGGGAACTTATAGGGTGAGAACTCACTCACTACCTCTCCTCCCCCAGGGAGAGCATTAATCCACTCATGAGGGATCCTCACCCATGACTCAATCAGTTTCCAACACTGCCACATTGCAGATCAATTTTCCACATGAGTTTCGGAGGGGTGACACATCCAAACTCCATCACTGGGTAATTCCTTAAAGAAAACAGTTTTATTTCTCACAGTCTGGAGGCTGAAGTTCAGGGTTGAATGGCCACATTTGGTGAGGGCCCTCTTGCTGCATCATCCCATGGTGAAAGGCAGGAAGGAAAATGTTTCATAACCAAAATAGCCCCTTTGTGTAAGTGTTGCTCATCTGCACCATTAGGAGCCTCTTTACACCAAACCTGGACACAGCACCTCGATGTGTCAAGGGAGGAGGAGCCCATGGGGGAACTGAGTGAGTGAGTGGTCCCAGCCTTCTTCATGTTTCCCCTGTGTCTAGCAGCCAGATTTGACAGTCCAGCTGTGTATGCTGTCTCAGGTTGGTGCTTTGAGCAGCGCTGGTTTTATTATCATGCCTAAGGCTCTTTGGGGCAAGAAGAAGGAGGGATTGGAAGAAAACCTGCTGAAGCCCAGGCACCAGGGTGGCTGTCTATTCATCCTTGATACAATACACCGAAATTCATCAGACCAACCACAGGGAACGAATCATACTGATGTGATACAGAAAAGATAGACCTAGACTCAGGGGAGCTGGCCACGTGGAATGACACATGGGAAATTAGAAAAAAACATTCTGTCCCTGGCTGTGCTAGCTAGGCCTATGAGAAAACCGGGCCTCTAGAACAAGCTGTGGGATAGAGAAAGAAACCAGACCGTGTAGTCTAGTCAATGCACAGTCCTTCTCCTGTGGCCAATTAAACAGATGCTACATTCATTTGAAACGTAGCTCAATTAAGAACATTGACTAGTCACAAACCTGCACTGGTGATTGAAGGTCATAACAGGTAATGAGGGAATCTCAAGGGTACTCTCTTAAGGAGGCAGGACAATGTAGGGAGAAGTACGGGCAGAAGTTTGATGACTCATTATTGGCACAGAATTCATTAACAACAGAAGGGCCAGGTACGCCACTCATTCTGGATACTGCTGAACAATGTGATGGTTGGGGTTGACAACCAGTCCCCAAGTGGCTACAAACTTCTGTGAGCAAAAATTTCCAGATGGTTTAACAACCAACTTGCTGCACTGTGTGAAAGAGGGGGTGTTATCCTGAGAGAAGTGACTGCCCATACCCTGACCAGGCCACAAATGACGTCTTCCTTCCAAAGCAGTTGGAACCTTACAAGGGCAGGTGTCCCTCAGCTGGCTTTATGATGAACAGGGAAACACACCTAATTTAGTGCCATGGACACAGCCAGTGCAGGTGCTGTGATAATGGGAATTTCCCAGTCTTGCTACCTTAGGTGACCCTGCCCTTGGGAGGCCCCAACCTACTTGCTGCGTCACCACACACAGGGCTGCATGATGGAAAAGATGGAAGCTAACCAAACAAATGAAGAAAAGAGTGAAAAGATTGCTGGGGGGAGGCATGGTAACCATCTTAACTGGGTGGAATTAGATGTCTATTGAGCAATGGAATGAAACATGAGGAAATTGGCAGGGGCCCCTGAAGGAGTCGCTAGCACAGAACACGGCTTCCATGGTCGGAGAACAACTCAGGCCCACCTGCCCCTCTTAGAGTGCATAGCCTGTCCCACTTATCCCACCCTAGAAAAAGTGATGTCCAGTCATGGAGATTGTGATTTAGAACAGAGATACTGGCAAGATGGCTCTGTCACCTCATAGCACTTGCCTGAATGGGATGGACTCCAGGAGAATGCAGCATGTTGCCTTTAACTTTGCATGGGGGACACAGACAAAGCCCACCCTTCACGCAGCTCTAATGGACCATTCAGCAAGGCAACCTATGCTCTGTGGCCAGTATTCAGCAACACAGAACTCCAGGGGCAACCAGTGATCTCGCCTCCAACAAAAGAATGCTCAGTAAAGGAGATTTTATTCCTGCTAACTCCCTTTTTAACAGTCTTGTCTGGCCAACATGCACAGCAAATGGCTTGTGGAGGTTACCAGACTAGCAAGAATTAAACAAGCGTTCTCTCAATGGCTGTGTCTATAGAGGAAGTGAAATGGCCCATGGGAGACTGACTTGCCATTGAAGAGTTGGCATATCAGCACATTTAGCCAAACTAACACCTTCTTTCCAACCCGTTTCGAAGTCTGGCCAGACACAACATACATTCTCATGGAATGGAAGTCAGTATATATGTACTGTTTTGCCACAAGATTATTTGAATCTGCTGACAAATTTCCATTATTTGGCTGGCAGTATTTGGGTTTGGTAAAATTAAGAGAAAATTAACTCCTGAGTTAATGATATTTTGACATTTGCTTCTTCACAGGAAGAGGTTCAGGAGGAGGTGACAACCATAGTCACCCATACAGCATGTAGAGACTGGCAGAAAAATCCCCTAGACTGAGATTCCTGGGAATTAAGTGAGCCGGAGCAACCAGGGTTTTCCCTAAAAATGTGAGGAATATGTTCCTGTCTTACCACACATGCCAGCTGTCAGTTTATTGCTCCTTGTCTCCACATTCACCCTTCTTTGTCCTGCTCTGTGATGCTGGAGCTGTACCCTGCAAACACCTCTCCTGTGTCAGCTGGTGCAATGCTAGCCATCGTCAGTCAAGAGCAGTGGAGGGACACTGCAAGGCAGCATTAATGGCAAAAAGACATTTACTTTCTGAGTTTGGGCCTCCGTTATTACTACTCAGCATGGGGACCCAGCAGCCTACATGGGTGTGCCCCTGATGTCCCCTTAAGCTACAGTGTCTCCATCTGGCTGCCACCTCTGAGCAATTCCAACCGGCCTCACCCATGACAGCTCTGGTTGTGTCTTCAAGCCTGCTCCTCACCCTCAGTGTATGGGCACCCTCTGGGGCTCACACCAGCTAAGAGTCTCTGAACCACAGCAAGTCCTGCAGCAGCTCCACCCACTGTGGAGAACATGGGCCTGGGGGCTGGGAAGGGGATCCCTCCAAGTCCTCAGCTCCATCAGCATCCACTCTCCCAACCTGGAAGTAGGAGCTGCTGTATTTGTGCCACTTCTGGACCTGAGAATCCACTTTTACCTGTTTGAGTGGTTAACCACTTGCTACTCATTAACAATTCTTTTTTCTTATTAAATCACTCATGGGGTTCAATGTGATGTTTTGATATATGTATACATTGTGGAATGATTAAATCAAGCTAATTAATGTATCTAACACCACAAACACTCACCATTTTTGCAATTCTGAAGTGTGCAGTACACTATTATCAACTATAGTCACCACACTGCACAGGAGATCTCCAGAATGTGTTCCTTCTAACTGAAACTTTGTGCCCTTTGGCCAATATCTCCTCAATTCCCCCACCCCGCCAGCCTCTGGTAAACATCATTTTACTTTCTCTTTCTATGAGTTTGACTTTTTTAGATTCCACAAGTAAGTGAGATCATGCTTTCAGTGGCTTTCTGTGGCTTTCTGTAGCTGGCTTTTTTCACTTAACATAATGTCTTCCAAGGTCATTCAGGTTGCTACAAATGACAGGATTTCCTTCCTTTTCAAGGATGAATAATACTCCATTGTATATATACACCACATTTTCTTTATTTCTCTGCTGATGGACACTTAGGTTGACTCCATATATAGCCTGTTGTGAATAATGTTGTAATGAACATGAGAGTGCAGATGTCTCTTTGACACACTGATCTCATTTCCTTTATATTCATACCCAAAAGTTGCAGAGGATTCATAAGCAAATGTACTTCATAGGGCCTGGTTTTCCAAAGCCTTTCACATTCAAATATTGACCTTGTGGAGGACAGGAAATTTTCCTCAGGCTATAAAGTTTCTGGTGTAAGATAAAGAACTCTAACACAGCAAGGTTGCTGGTTCAAAGACAGACAAGTTACTGATATGTAAAGATACTGAGAAATTGCTGTAAGAAGGGAATGTTTGGTAAGATCAAGCTTTTGTTGGTAGGACCACTTAATTGCCTTAATGAAATGTCATCTGACTTGTTTTTACTAAACGTTACCAGCTTCTATTGTTAAACTTTAATCCCACCTATGTCTCTTGCTGTAACTTCCTGAGCTAAAGAATTAATGCAGGAAGAAAACCCCAATTCGGGGTCAATTTCCTGAGGAAGGGATGCCTCTCGCTGGAGGGTCAAGGGAAGTTAACCACTTTGGGGTCTCTCACTGCTCAGGAGAGATGGGCTTTGAGTAATCCTTTGCATCTCTGTCACCCGGGGGAAGTGGGGTGACAAAGCCATTGGGGGAAAAGCAACAAAAAGTGGGATTGCTGGATAATAAAGTAGTTCCATTTTTAATTTTTTGAGGAACCTCCATACTGTTTTCCATGATGGCTGTGCTACTACATTGCCACCAACTGTGTACAAGTGTCCCCTTTTCTCCACATCCTGGTTATCTTTCTTCTTTTTTACACAGCCATCCTAACAGTTGTTTTCTGCTGCAGACTTGGTTTTATTTTTTCAAAAGAGAAGTGAACAAACCTACTGACTAATAATTTCCAGAAAGAGCATTATAGCCAAAGAATAACAAAACTAAAATCTCTTGATTGACAGACACTCTCCTCAATTAATTGAGAGTTGGAACAACTCCATCAAATAGATAAAACCAAGTCTTCAGCAGAAAAAGAAAGAAAATCAGGTTTGGGATGCAAAGGTACAGCTGCTCCCAGAACCCACCCAGAAGACCCCCACGAGCTGGTGGCAGTGTTGGTGGAGTATGCCTGCATTAGGGACACACCATGGCTTCAGAAGCCACCACAAACTTAGCGTGGATCGGCGCCCATCTACTGCCTCACGTCTCAGGGACAGAAGTGTCGTGGGCTCCACTCAGCTCAGCGTCTCCAGACTGAAATCGAGCTGCTGGCAGCCAGCTCTTTTCTGGGTGCCCAGGACTCATTCAGATTAGTGGCAGTGTTATCTGCCTGTGGCTGTGGTGCTGGGGTCCACTTCCTCGCTGGTGTCAGCAGAACCCACTGTCTTCCCCTAGAGGCGGCCGCTCCACTGTCATCTACGTGTGCCTCGGTCTCCCTGCTCCCCCTCTTCTGCCTCTTCCTGTGACCAGACCAAGACAAGCACACTCAGGTACGCTAAGGACAGCTGACTTGGGACACACACCAGGTCACAAGATCCCTTCTGGCTCGCCTGGAAGAGCATGAGAAGTAGCCAGGGGCAAGAAACAGGTAACATGTGGGAGCCTTAGAATGCTGCACACCCCTCTGAGCTATGGACACTGGGCGGAGCCCAACAGCCTCGAGGTGAGTGAATGGAACTTAGTACCCGATGTCAATGGGGACTGTCCTGGAGCTACACCTAGTTCATCTGTGGGGCCTTTGGACACACCCACCTGGAGCGTAGTCAGAGCTAGAGTCCACGCAATTGAGTTCACCCTCATGGGACACACAGTATTTTTGGAACTACACCACCTTTCCAAACCGAACTAATTCTGTCAATGCTTATTGGCAGAAAAATATGCAGTGGCTTGATTAGGACTGGCCCTACTCTGCTGGAAGTTCTGAGAGGATTTTAGGATTAGGTCTCTGCGTCCTGAGGCAGGTGGAAATAACGTTCCTGCAAGTACACCATGATCAAAAAAAAGGCTTGCGACGCCAGGTATGGACACCAGAGGGCGATCTCTTCCAGGAGAGGGGCCGCAGCTGGAAACTGGCTAAGAAGGCCGAAAAAAGCCATTAGTGAATTAATCATTAAGTACAACACCTGTCAGCATCATCCGGAGGGGGCGCATATCCTTCCCTACCCAGGCGGGGTTAATGGACATTCTAATCACTATGGCATCTGATGCCCTTAAAGGTCAGTGGCCAGGCTGGGGCTGCAGAGGTGGGGACAGGAGGGGGGTATTATGGGGCCCTACAGTAAGCCAGGTCATATCAGGACATAGCTGGTCAAAGCTGCCTCTGTCGTTGTTCTCTAATGACCCAAGAACCACAGATATCAAAGGAAATTTGACTTTGCCATCATTCAGCTGGTTGGAGCTAAACTTGTCATCGCTATGGAGGGGCAGGTGAAAATGTACAGTGCTACATGGTGACACCTGGAAGCGTTCTGTAAACACCTGTGCCACACTGCCTGACAAGTGGCTACATCCACAGAGCGGAAGGAGTCCAGAATGGGTGGAACGGTGAGCTCTCATCAGCACCCCAGTTACTAGGAAGGGGTGGCACATAACTGAAGGTCATTCCCGACGGGAAGGAGTGGGAAACGATGCTGTAATGTTAACTGCCTTATAGCAAACAGTATTTTAATCTCTTTGCCACAGCCATACAGTAAGACAAAATTTATAAATTTACTGATAGAATTAAATGGGAAAAAACAGGCTTACGTCAACAATAACCTTTGAAAACTGATCAGGCAGAAAATAAGTGCATTTGGCCTTTGAACAATTACACACACAGTTAAACGTATCCACTGACCCACAGCCATCTTCACATAATCATCGAGGCTGAGGAGAAAGGGGAATGCAGGTGAAGGCGCCGCCAGGTGTGAATCCTGCACCTTGGCCTCCCCGTGTGCCAGGCGGGCCGCTCAGCTCTCTCCGTCGCCTCTTGTCTGCTGCAATGGCACGTGCACACCCACTAAGTGTCAACAGTCACAGTGGGGCTACTCCCCACTAAGTAATCCTGTTCCCACTGAAAGTTCTGATCATCTTTGAGCAACTGTTACAAAAACAGAGAAACCTAACACAGCCCCCTCCAGGCCAAGGAAGAAGTCCATGTCCTGCATCTTGCCCTCGGTAGGGCCGGGACCAGCCACACCCCACCACAGCTCTCCAGCCCCGCTCGTCTGAGGGAGCGTTGGCACGGCCTCTCCCTGGCATAGGTGCAGTCTATTCTTATCCTTTGCAGTAGTTACAAAGTCACCGCAAACACTGAATTAGTACATAATGCGCCTGAGGGTTCACTGTGTTCCTCAGGGACACACAGCGTTAGGTCCTGCAAGCATCTGGCTACATTTTCATCAGCTGATCAAGACATAACCTTGTCCTGTGTGCGCTTTTCTGTAGAAACACCTTGTTGAATCGTATTGTTGATTCATTGACATTGAATGCGTGGCCGACAGCGCGTAACTCACGCCTGACCATGCCCATCTAACAGATGTACTTTCTCCCTGTCACACATCACAGCCTCCCTGTGGTTAGGACCATGTAACAGCACAATCACCAACAAAAAGCACAGAAATGCAAAAAAGTGGCACCAAATAGACCATGAAAAGGGCACTTGTTTTCAGGAAGAGCTGGAATGAGTGGGCTGAGTGTGGCCTTAACCGACCCTGGCCAGGAACACACATGTCAATGACTCAGATGTTTTGACCCTCTGCATAAGTCCACCAGTAGCCACAAACACCCCAAAGTATTGATTTGGTGATTACAAATAAATTTTAGCAAGTAGCAGAAATCGTATATACAGAATCTGAGAATAATGTGGACCCACTGTAAGTAATCTCAATAGCGCACAAAACCGTGCTCCCTTGGCACCCTCAGAAGTGCTCTCAAGAAAACCAGCTGGGCACTGTACACCAAAATAGCTAAGGTTATTAATGATTGTGATAGTAATTAATATCCAGAAGAAGATTAGTAACATTTACCAAAACTAAAATCTTCATTTTCTGTGTGTGTGTGTATGTATGTGTCTCACACACACACACAAAAACAAATAACAACAACAAAAACAAAAACAAAAAACCGGTGGCCTTCTCTGATCCAGACACCAACTGTTCCCCTTCGCTCCAGCTCCACCTCCAGAGCCCGTCTGAAGCCCTCCCCCAGGCCCACTCCCAAGGGTCTCCCCGCTGCCATGTCTGCCCCTCCAGCCACCCTCCAGACCAGGTCCTGAGTCACCTTTTGAAACATATGTCAAACCACGTCAATGATTAAAACCCTTCGGTGGCTTCCCCAGGGCATCAAATAGTAGCCCGTGGGTCTAGCCTGGCCCGCAAAGCAGCTGGCGCCGGCTGAGCACATGCCGCCGCTGGGGTCCCGGCCCGGCTCTGCGGTGCTGGTGCAGAGCTTCATGCCAGAGCTCGCCGCAGGAGGCCGCACAGCTCCTGCTTCCTCTTCCCTGCAGCGGTCGACTGGCTGTCAGGACAACTGCAGGAGCTCGTCACCAGCGAGTGGCACCCCACAACCTCGGGCAGGTCTTGCCCGTTTCCAGACATCTCCCCACTGCAGCTCCCCTGCCTGCAGGCCTGGGCAGCGGCTCTGCCCTCTCCAGCGAGCTCTCGAGGAGGGACCGCTCCCGAAGGTGTTTCCTCCAAGGGTGCTCTGCCCCCGCCCACGGGTGGTGGCTGCTCCAGTATCTGCCATTCCTGCCTCATTATGGGTCTCTTTGCCCCTTAGCAGCCGTGCCCTGATGTCCCCGTCCCCTGACACCACCTGCTAATCCAGTAAACGTTCCCTGCTCGGTGGCTGTGCGGCTCTGTCGCCTGCAGACCCTGACGCACAGCTCGCAGGGTTCCGGCCTGGCCCACCCGCTCTGCCTCCTGCCGGCTCAGCTCAACCACACGGGCCCTCCCTGCTCGGGGCCTTTGCACCTGCTCCTCCCCCTGCGTGGTGGGTGGCTCTTCTCCGCCTCCGCCTCCCCTTGCCGAGCCCTGCTGGGCAGCCCTCCCTATGGTCGGAGGGACGGAGGCGGGAACTGCCTCTTGCTTCAGTGCCCTCGACCCTCCAGAGAGCTTTTCCCACCTGGCAGCCCCGCACTCCTGTGCTTTCCACTGCTGTCATCTGTCTCCCCCACCAGCTTACCAGGAAAGGGGTGTCTTGTCCCTCTTGAGCAGCCCCTGAAACTGGGGTCAACTCTGCCAGGCTCACAAAAGGCACAAGACTAAGGAAATGAACGGCAGGAGAAGTAAAGAAAGCGGGGAGGCCACCAGCCACGGAGGACCTCCCAGCCCAGGGGCAGTGTGAGCAGCTGAGCGCCAGCTGACCCCCCGCATGGGGGCTGCCACAGGGGGACATCCCAGGGAGACAGGCGTCCCGGATAATGGGTCAATGGCCCTTCACACTGAGGGCAGCGTTTCCTAACCACACCTGGGTCTGGACAGGGCCCGTGGAGGAGGCCCATCCCCTAGTGAGGTCATAGAGGTGGGACGGCACCTCCAGAGGGGAGAGACCACCCAGGACCACTCCCGTGCCCGAGGTGCTCTGGAACCCGCAAGTCCTCACACCTTCCTGAGCCAGCCCTGGCCCAGAGCCAATCCCTCATCTACCTGTGGAACCCAGACTTCAGCCCAGCACGCCTCTGCCACCCCCCACTGCCCAAGCTCTGCTCAGAGTCAATCTTCAGGGTGAGGAGGACAGTCAGTGTGTTAGGACAGGCGGCCCACTGCAAGAGCACACCCGGTGTTACCTGTAAGAAGGGTGTGTCACAGAATGAGATGCGAGTGCCATCTGGAGCTTGACTGCCACACGGGGACACCCCTCCCTGAGCCAAGAGCAATGTGCGATCACATGTCTGCCAGGGAGTAACCGCCCCCACGCCCTGCACGTGAGCAGCAGCACTCGGGGGCTGCACGCAACCCTGCAAGGGCTCCACCTGCCTTGATCTGCCTCACCTTGCCCCGCATGCACCGGGACAGCCACAGAATCAGAATGAACGCCTTCGTGGTGAGAGACCTGGCTGGGGAGGAAAAGGTGCCCTGTCTCCTGCCCCCCCTCTCCCTGGACTTCTGCTGGTGATCCCAGTCCCCCTCCTGGACACGCACCTGCTGGCCCTCTGTGCACCTCCTCATCCCTCAGGGTTCTGGCCCCACCTGGGTTCACATCCTGCAGCTCCCTCCTGGACCCATTCCCTCAGGCATGGTCCCGATCTCCTCTTCCCCTGAAGACTGGTTCTGAGGGGGAAACATCCCAGCTCAGGGAGGAGAAGTGTGCAGAGCCTCAAGCCACAGTGGGCCCCCAAAAGCAGTATTTTTTTTTTTGATTTCTCTTTGATAGTTGGTGTCTGTTCCTCTGTACAGTTCTATTGCGTTATTATAATTATTACCATTATATACACAGCAGTTAAAATTGGAGGAGGGGAGAACCTCTATATGCAGCTACTCAGCAAAACAGAGAGCTATGTCTTTTTCACCCGGGACAGAGCTTCCAGTTGTCACCCATTTAACTGGCTCTCAGACACTGGTGAATTCAATCCTATGATGTGGATGAACTGATGTATTAAACCAAAATTCCAATTTAAAATGAAAAACACAATTGCTATGTGGAGTATAGTATTCTGTGGACATGATGTACTTAGTGCAAATACTTGAGAAGTCAAATCATATAGAACGCCAAGTTATTCATTTATTGTAAGAACTAATATCTCAAGGACAAGAATATCAAGATCTGTATGACAAAGCCTTTTCTCTCTGTAGGCAGAGGTACATGGAAAAATAAGTAATAAAGGTTGCTTGGAAGAAGGGAAAGGAGAATTACATAAATCATGTGTTTAATGGCTTTGGGCCATTACAGATGAACACCAATTGCAGTAGAGAAGGTTTCACTCATGGAAAGGGAGCAATACAATTCCTTGCATCTATCCAGCTTAGATATGGCTTTGCCAATGGGAAAGAATTCTGGGAGTTTATTGCCCAAAGTTCATATCTCCCGAAAAATGTTTGAAAGATGCTTTGAATTTTGACCTCTGCAACTCCCCTTTTAATATGATCTCACGGATGATTAATAGTCCTTCTGCCTCCTCCAAGGATTAAGATACTATTTTAATATATATACTGTATACCTTTTTCATACCCCTGTCTTGCTGCATTATGTTTCCATCTTATAATTTAACATTGACAACAATATAATTTCTTCTTATTTCCAAGTTTTTGACAAATATCTCATTCTGGGCTGCAAATATTGACAAGTGTATATTTCTCAATGTCCTCATACACTTAATTTTGAAATTAGAAATGTTCAGCAGATGTTTGATACTCATGTGGTCAAATCACTAGAAAATGAGTTTATAGGTGTAGACAGTTTAAGAATATGTGTACATGCTATTAACTACAGTTGCAACCAGAAAATGATTGCAAGTCTCTTACTCTTCCAGTAAGTATCATTCTGCCTTCTTGACAGGTTGAAGAGTGAAGCAACTATACCTGAAGCTAATTATATAGTACTTCTAAGTCACCTCTTCTTCTATGTATCAGTTCTCCTTCTCCACAAGTCCCACTGGCTTGTTTTCTTGCAAAGCTGCCAAGAAACTGTGAACAAATTTAATATCTGAATAATTGATTGCTCAATCAGTGACCTTGAAAAATTACTTGCATCATTAAAAATTCACGGAAAATACAGTTTTTGAGAATACTGGTGTGTGTAATCACAGTACCTCCTGTTATGCTGCTGGACTATTGCAATCTTATAAACTTTAAAAGCTATCTCAAAGACATTAACCCTCTTCTAGTTGTGCAATTACATCAAAAGTTTCTCTATAATCTATTTTCTCAAATAGAATCACACAATTTTCTGCATATAGAGTGTAATAAAAACATGGAAGAGACTGGTTCTCTAAATTTTTGTGATACTTCAGAAAGACTATTTCAGACTGCTACAAAATGTCAAAGGAAGTATTTCAATTATTTTTTTAAATCGAGGTGAATTTCACATAACGTGTAATTAACCATTTTAAAGTGTACAATTCAGTGGCATTTACTGCATTCTCAGTGTGTGCAAGTACCACCTCTCTCTAGTTTACAAACCTTTTCACCACCCCGGAAGAACATCCTGTATCCTTTAAGTAATCAGTCCCCATTTCTCCCTCCTCCTTTCCCCTGGCAAAAACGAAACTGTTTCCTCTCTCTATGGATTTGCCTATTCTGGATTTCAATTGTTTTAATTGTAAATGTGTATAAATTACAAATTCTGTTTATGCATTGATTTTATACCCCATTTTTCTTGAGGAAAGAGAGATGGAGAACAAGGATGTGAAATCCTAAGAATAAGTCCTGACAAGATGGTACAGTGTCATCAGAAGCAGCTTTTGACCCCTCTCCCACAGCAAGTATCACACTGTATTGTACTGATCCGCTCACTTCACAACTGCAGTCCCTGGTGAACTGTGCTCTCTTTCCCCTAGTGCTCGGCACAGTACCTTCATATATTTCATGCTTGGTGTTTGCTGAAGGGAATGGGATGGGGGAAGGGAGAGAAAAGGTGGAGCTAACTGGTAATATTTTAACCCTAAATTAATACAGAAATGATTTTACTAGATTCCTTTTTTTAATCTTTTTCTTTCAATTTTTTTTTCATTTCTTTTTTTCTTTTTGAAATCTGGATTTTCTGAAATTGCATTGAAGAATGTGGAATTAGCCCGCAAATTAAGATTGACTTTACTTTGTCTTATCCAACATTTAGCTTTATTAGCATATAGATAGTGATTATGTGTCATGTATATTATTGTCTTATATGTAAAAAAAAAAAAAAAACACTGAATTATCTGGGTGATGGGATCTGATTTTGTCCTGCTCTCTTCTTTCTCTTGGCATGGCATTCTTTCCTCTACACAATCCTTGTCTTCCACTCAATCCCCACCCTTTCACCCCAAAGCTTCAGTGCTCAGTCTGGTGAGTTGAATGTATGGACACTCATCCAGTGTTAGAATGAGACAACTAGTCAGGTGAGTGCCTATGGAAATGACAGAAAAGCTAGATATAAATCCCTTCTTTCCTCCTATATATGTTCTCTAAAATCTATTTTTCATGGGATAATGGGAAACATGATCATTTAAAAAACCAGTGTCATCCCCACTCAATTTCCTGCATGACAGCTTGCTTCTAAAAGGCAAATTTCCCACCACTGAGTGGTGGGTATCATTTCAGCAAGGTATAAGACATGCACTTTGCTTTACATTACCTTCTTTTTTCACTTCATGTTTGTAGATATTGCTGCTAGTGCTGGCAGGTCTATGTGGTGTGTCTGAAAAAAGCCAATGGGAAGTAACAGCCTTTTCCATAATTATTTAAATTCCCGTGTCCAGGAGCTCTCATTCTGTTTACTTGGACAGACGATTCTCTCACGGGGGTGTGGGAGAGGGGGCAGCGTTAGGAGTGTACTTTAATCTTCTGTTTCAAAGGTGCTGAGAAGATAGTGCTACACATTTGATTTGTGGGGAAGAATAGGTTGTTGATTTTACTGAATTCCTAAGGAAATTGTTTTCTGCTCCTTTTGTCTTTCCTCTGGGTAACACATCACATCGTCTTGTGTGGTAGTGTCTGCTTCTTGGTGCTCAGTGCCATGAACATACATCTGGGCCACTCTTTGTGTGGAACTGTCCCCTGATGAAACCCTCAGTGGTCTGGGATGGAGAAAGACTGCCATTTACAGAGTCCATTATCACCTCTAGACGTGTAGAATGATAATGGAAGTGACAGAGGTGCAGCTGAAAGTTGGCTCTTAATATTTTATGTGTTCGAGCAAAGGATTGGAAATCTCATGCTGCTATTTAGGGAAAATGAAGTATGTGGGATTTTTTTTTTTTCCTATTGGAAAGTTATATGCAAAGGGTTGACTGCAGGGTTTTAAAAAAAAGTATTACAGCATACTCATTCATTCTGTGTTAACCAATACTTCTCACTAGAGGATTAGAGGTAAAAATACTTCGGCGTGAAAAATTAGTATGTGGAAATAAAGTATATCCAACATTGAAACAAAGTTTTAGAACAATTTAAAAATAATGTAAATATATATAACTGCTTTGTTTTAATCTATCTGCTATGTCTAAAAAATCACAAATATTTCCTTTAAAAGATTATTTTCAAATATTTTTTTTCTTATCCTCCCCAACATATTCTTTTCTGACTTACAACTTAGAATAACGTTTCA
>NW_007736798.1:38189-56985 GCF_000696425.1 Galeopterus variegatus
TGCAAATGCAGGCTTTATATTGTGTAGAATCAATATTAATTAATATCATTAAGTTTCATTAGTAACACTTATTGAATACTGTGTGCCAAGCAAAATTGTAGACACTTTTACGTATATTATCCATACTACAGTATTTATTTGGGGCTTCTAAGCTTATGAGGGAAAAGATAGTTGTCTGGGTCATTGTTAGCTCGGACCTAATCCAGTTCCAGTTCCTAGACACTGAAAGGAACTCAATAAGTATTTGTAGGATGAATAAAGGCATTTCTTTATATAAGTGAACATGAGATCTAGGATCTATGTAAACATTTTAATTTAATTTACCTTTTTCAAACAGGCAACTTAGAAAATGCATACAAATTGTTAACATTTATAGTTTAAGGCATGAATTATAGTTTGAAGAAGCACATATGAGAACAAACTTGATGTTATTAAGCACTATCACTGATAACAGGTAATTAAGAAGTAAATTGTGCTCACAGAGGAAACGTAGACTGAGGAAGGAAGCAGAAGGAATGATACGCCATCCAAATAGTTTTCCATTGTAGGATTCAACAATGTCAGAGCTTCAATACAAGAATTACCACCTTACAGCTTACATAGTTTATATACGTACCTTATCTGCTCCCTCCAAGTGCAATGTATGCTACACAGAAACAGAGATCCTTATAAAGTGGAATTTTCCTTGCTGTTGGGGACTAAAATTAAATCAAAAGAAGTAAATATATCTTGAATACTTAAAGGTTGTTTGTGTCGGATAAGAGTAACAAGAAACTTGGGCATGGATGGGCCAAGTTCTCCACTGAAATCTGAAGACCGTTGATTTCCTGAAACACGTGTCTCCAAAGTCTGACAAGTGCTCTAATCTTTTAAGATCATTAGAAGCTAGATTTTGCCCCATAAAGCAGTAAAATATAATTGTAAAACTTAAATTATCTTACTGTTTTAGTAAATATAAGACTAAAGTTACAATGAAGTCATTAATAGGCATTTTAGTTGTAGTACATTCACTAAAACAGTTTTTGTACAGGGTTTATAGGTAGATTTGTTCAGTTACAGATTTGAAACATTGCAGAATATCACATTCTATTCTCCCCCTGAGTACATACTTTTATTTTCTGATGAAGAACTGCCACCACTTTCTTAGATGTCTTTATGTTTTCCTTATTACCATCAGTGGCCCTAGGAGTTTGTTTGGGGAAACACTTTTAAATGGAGGACAAAAGATTTCTATTATTTCTTGAGCATGAGAAAATCAGCTGTGTTGAGGTGTGGATGCTGCAAAGGATGTAAATATTTACCATGACAAATTTGCAAATGTTCTGTTATAAAATTCATTTAGTTAAAAAATAAGTGTGCAATCCATATAGTGTTAGTTATTATTTTTTATTAAAGGGCTGGTTTCATGAAAGGGCTGGAGTTTCGGTATTGATGACAGGGCAATGGTCCTATCATTGCTTTTGTGTACTTAAAAAGTAAATAAGGAGAATCCAGGGAAAAACACTTTATTAAGTGGCTGTTTAGGAATGGCCCAAGTAACAGTGGTCTTTTCTTTTGTTACCAGACAGCTGCATGCCCTCTGTGTCCTGTCAGTTCTAGAGGAAAGTGTCAACATTTAAAGTGTCTTTTTTATTACATAATTTGGTTTTGTTCTGATAGGAGTGAGTTTGTATAAACAGTGTATGGGGAGGTTGGGGGGCAGGGGTGGTGCAACGGATATTGGACCTGGCCTATACTTGAAACAAAAAGCCCATAATATTAGAAGATTCTACCAACATAGAGGCCCTAAAGAAAAAGGGTCACCTGCTTCACATGTTCTCACTCATAAGTAGAAGCTAAAAAAGTTGTTCTCCAAGCAATAGAAAGTAGAACAGTGATTATTAGAGACTGATGCAGGGAAGGGGGGATGGCGAGGGGGTGGTCAGTAGAAACAACACAGTAGAGAGCGAGGAAGTATGGGATCCAGTGTTCTGTACTAATATAGGGAGACTACAGCTAACAACAAAGTACTGGGCATCTTTGAATAGCTAGTCAGGATGATGTTGAATGTTCCTAACATATAGAAGAGACAGATGTTTGAGGTGATGGATATACTAAACACCCTGATGTGATCATTGCACACAGTATGAATGTACCCCATTGCCATATTGTACTCCATAAATATTAACAATTATCATGAGTCAACTAAAATAAATTAAGAGGAGAAACAGAAAATAGAATAGTGATTACCAGAGTCAGGGAAGGGGAGGAGGATGGGGGCCAGGGAAAGGTTTGCAGGCTGGTACTAAGTTGCAAAGTTACAGTTAGATAGGAAGGGCCTATCTATGGTGACCTAGGGTGACAGCAGCTAATAATATTACATTGTATATTTCAAGCTACCCTGAAAAAAGGATCTTGAATGTTATAATCACAAAGAAATGATAAAAGTTTAGGTAACAGATATGCTAACTATTCTGATTAGATCATTACATAATATATGCATGTATGGAAACAACAAACTGGACTCCATAAACATGTACAATGAAAAAAAAATAAAATTTAAATTTAAAAAAGGGGGCACCTAGAATAGATTATAAAAAAAACAAAAAAACTACCTCTGTTTTCAAGTTAGATTAGCCAGAAATCACATGAAAATAATTTCAGTATCCAAATAGAATGAATCATAAATTGATATAAAGTATTCATTGTAAAGAAAGTGTATGTTACTGACAGCTTTTCTGTGTAAAAGTGTATTTCCCAGGTGCTATTACATTAGCATATAGTTTCATGTTAAAAATCTGCAGGCATTGTTGGTAGTCATAACTCAATTTAGCAAAGGAAAGTATGTAGGAAATTTCATAGCCTCAAGTTCTCCTGATGTCGGAGGTAGGGTCCAGGGGGCCAAATAATCTGCCTCAACCCACACAGTCCTCTTAACAAGTTTTTGACTCCACCCCAGGAATGAATTCAAGGGCAGAGTCACAGTAGAAAAGTGAGAACAGGTTTAATATAACAAATAAGAGATACAGGTTCCACAGAGAGACTGCAGCATAGCTCCAAAGATGGAGCAGGGCCTGCACCAAGTTTAACGCAAAAGTAAGTTCAGTACAAACATCAGGTCTAACATAAAATCAAGAAAAACACACTAAAAGTTCAGTACAAAGTGCAGGCGGGCTCAAGAGAATGAGCAGCCACTTGCTGACAGTAAGTGCGATACAGAGTAAAGTATACTCCCCGCAACCAGCTAGGTGCGGGTTGCCTCCAGGAGAGTGAGCAGCAATGCGCCTTCTGCTGAGATTCGGCTTTTACAGTTTCTCTATCTAATTAATATTCAATCAAGGGAGTGATTCCCAGGTATGTAACTTTAGTCTTGCACATGCTCGGTTGGTCTCTTCCTGGGGCATTTTCATTGGTCAGACCCTATCACATGCACCAGGCATATTCAGGAATAGTCTGTGCTCTCTAGCACCTCTAAGTGGAAGGTCGTTCAACCACCAGGGTTACATAACTCTTCTCTACTGAGCATGCTCAGCCAGTAGATTTGCATAAACCAGCCCCTCGAGGTCTCATTTTTACAGAGTTAGAGCTGAAAATAGGTCTGACTGGCCACAGTAACCTTCCTCTAGGAGAGAGACACAAGGAGGGCCTGAAACCTTGGGGAATGGCTCGTTACCCAGAGGCTTGCCTTGTAACCCAAGCCCAGGGAAACTGGGCATCTCCTATATTACGCCCACCACTGCCCATCATGAACAGTTCTTCATCTGTCACCATCGTATCTCAGACCCTCTCTGATTTACAGCTGCTCTTCCCATTGTTCATCAGGGAAAAGACTGGCTAGGAAAGCAGAATGTAGGGTCATTCTGATTGTCTTTCCTGACATTGCTACATTATTTGCTATCACCAGAATTTGAAATTATTTCATATAAGCAACATTTAATTTCACCCTTGCAACAATTCCCAGAGGTAAACAGGGAGAATCATATTGGTTTTAAACTTGTTTCTCAAATGAGGAAACTGAGGCCCAGAGAGGTCATGTGGTTTGTCCCTGGGGATGAGATTTTCAAATGTTGCATATGGGGTTATGACTCCAGTTCGATGTTCTTCCCACAGAAGTAATAACACAGTGTCCACATATCAGGCTTAGGTTGCTGTTTTTTGTTTTCCTTTTGTTGTTGTTGTTGTTGTTGTTTGTTTGTTTTAAAGTTAATAGAAATCGCACTCTCAACTGTTAGCAAGGAAGTTGTTGTTTCCTTGTTTCCTCTACTGGCAAAGTCCTGCCCACCTTAATCTACCAAAATTGCATTCATCCTATGGTGCCAGACCAACCCCCTCCTTCCTGGAAGAAGATCCCTTTTCCTGCAGATCCCTTTCACTCTATTATAATATTCTTCACAGACTGCCTTGCAGTAGAATTTGCATTTTCTATCTTTGTGCCTCAGTGAATCTAGGATTAGGCAGAACTGAATTTTAACCCCAGAACTACCACTTTAACTAGATATGTGTGTGGGCAAGTTGTTACATTTTCTAGTGTAACTTTCCTTGTCCGTAATTTAGGGCATCTACCTCATAGTGAAATTTTGAAGCTTAAAACATGTAAATAGCTTGGCAATTGCTTAATAAATAGGAGCTATTATTATTTTTGGTCTTTCTATCTCAATAGAGTTTAACCCAGATATTCATCTTTCCAGTAATCTAGCATAGTAATTGAATAGAGAATTTTATTTTATAATAATATCTATACCTAATCTCCAACTCTTTATTTCCTGCTGGACAAGCTAGATTCAGATCTAAGCAAATGCATCTAGATAAAATGCAACATTGTAGACATGGTAGGGAGGGACTCTTTTATCTTGATTTTATGAGTCTAGGTATTTTGGATATTTATAAGAAATAATTTTTGTTTATAGTCAATTGTTGATTGGGTCAAACAGAGAAAGAAACTTAAGCACAGATAATTGTAAGCTTCTGCCCATCTACTGGGCTATGCAGAGGAAGTGATAGAGAAATGCAGTTAGGATGACCTTGTGTATGGACAGCTAAGACCTGACTGTAGTATACAAGTCAATACTCAGTCAACAGATATATTTAATGCACCACCATTTAAAAAACAGGTAATCACAGAAAAACGAAAGATTTTTTTAAAGGAGGTATGATTTTACATATAGTAAAATTTACCCTTTTGAGTGTATAGGTCTAAGAGTTTTGAAACATTCAGTTGTATAACCACTGCAGGTGTGTATCCAACACAGTCAAACTATAAAAAAACATTTACCATTGTGTGTTGGTGAATCTGAGATTAGGCAGGCCTCAATTTAAATCCTGGATCTACACTTTCACTAGCTGCATGTCATTGAACATTTTCCACACCTCCAAATATACCTTCATGTCCATGTTTGGTCAATCCCCACCCTTCCTCCTGTTTTATGGACAGACTTATCTGTTTCCTCTCCTTACAGTTTTTTCTTTCCCAGAATGTCATATAAATGTAATCATAGAGTATGTAGCCTTTTTCTCTGGTTCCTTTCATTTAGAACTACTGACCCCCCCCCCTGTTTTGCATGTGTCAGTAGTTAATTTTTTCTCATTCCTGAGTAGGATTCTTTTGCAAGGATGGTCCATGGTTGATTTATCCGTTCACCAGCTGTAGGACGCTTGACATATGAGCTGTTTATAGATTTAGGTAATTATGAATAAAATCACTATAGGCATCTGTGTACAGGATTTTGTGTGAACATAAGTTTTCCTTTCTCTTGGGCAAATAGGAGTGGATCATTGGGTCATATGATAATCATTTTGAGTTATTTCTTACAGCGATTTTATTTTTTAAAAATCTTAAGATTTCTTATATTGATTTTTTAAATTGAATAATTCAAGATTTACTCTGACTTACTAATAATATTAAGTACCATGTAAGATTTTTCTAAATAGTCCTCATTATGAGCATAGCTCATTGAGTGTTGAGTAATTACTGCATGTAGGAATTGGTATTGTTATACGAAGTGGTCCTGCAGTGTATAGCACCATAGAGAATGCTAGTTTTCCCTAAATGGATTCAGATAACTGTTTTTGAATTCTTATCTTCTATTTTGTAGATTTTTTTCTCTTATCTTTACAACTTGCTTTCAGTTGCTGTGCTCTCCTCTTCTTGTGTGGTACTTTTTATCTCTTGTATCATAGTACATCAGATTAAATAACATGTTGAATTGTTGGTTACCTAAGGACAGACAGGCTCTAATTGAGGGTCTTCCTCTTTGAGGCACTTCATTGAGATGAAATGTGTCCTTCCTTCACTCTAGGTGCTTTATAAAATCTAGTTCTATAAAGACCAACCCCTTCTTTGCAGATTCCTTGTCTTCCAGAAACTGGATGTTCTTGGTAAGAAATTTCTGGTGGCACAATCTTAATACAGTCACAGGTTGCTTAATGAAGGATATACATTCTTTTTTTTTTTTTTTTTTTTTTTTAAATAAAGTTTTTTTTTTTTTTTTTTTTTTTTTTTTTTTAATTTTTTATTTTGTCAATATACAATGTATATGATTATTATGGCCCACCACCGACACTTCCCGCCCTCCTCCCTCTCTCCCTCCCCCCCAAGAAGGATATACATTCTGAGAGAAGCATCGTCTGGCAATTTCATTGTTATGCAAACATCACACCGTGTACTTATACAAACCTAGGTGGTGTAGCCTACTAGTCAGTGAGGCTATATGGTGTAGCCATTGCCATCTCATGATACCAGAGTCGTGCATGTGGTCTGTTGTCCAGATGTTATTTTGCAGTTTCTCGCTGTAATAGCATGGAGACTTACCAGTCTCACCCTCTCCTCCATGCCTGGAGTGAACACCTGTCCTTTACTGAGTAACTGAAGACTTAATTCTAACACCTCTTCAAGAATGTATCTTGATGACTCTAATCCATCTAGATTTCTCTAACTCATTTATTGCTTTATTACATATACATATGCATTTGTTTTGTAGTAATTTTAGTCTTATCTTGGCAACTGAATTGTCAAGAACTCGCACCTTCTTCCCCACAGTGCTTCCCTTCATACTAGATATGTTACTGCCAAACCAATAAATATTTACAGATTGTTTGATTAGATAGTATAATCTTACCAAGTCTGCATACTTGGTGTTGCTGACTCTATCACAAAGTACTATTTTAAAAGCAAGAATAGCTATTCTGGCTGTCGCTATCACAGGGTGATAGACAAAGGCCCTAGCTGAATCCAGATGGATGGAACAGAAACCTCCACTGCGTTCAACGGCATTCCCCACTCCTTCAGTGTTTTTTACCTAAAAGAAAAAGGAAAAAAAAGATTCATTCCTGTAATTAATGCATCTAAGAAAAGAGGGGGCAGGTGAAATTAAGGAGAAAAAAACTAAGAATGGAAATGATATATAGTTGCAGGTAAGGAGGGAAAATAATTTTTCTAATTTAATTTACAAAGAACTCTTGATATTTGATATATGTTTGGTATACGAATTGTCTCTACAACCTCTCCTTTACAAAAATAGGAAAGCAAAAGGCAACTAATAATGAAAATAACTTGGGTGAGGTGACAGCTTTGTCATTTTTTTAATTGGATTCGCTCTCTCCTTCCCTTCCAGAATGATGCACTCAAAGCTCTGCCTCCACAGCTGTCAGTTTAGTTGCCTTCAACATTATTAAACTCTGCAGTGTAGGTTCCATTAGAATAAATCTACAAAAAGTGGCTATTTATATGCTTTTCTGTACATTTCTAAATATAATTGAAAACCGTTTTTATGTCATATTTCAGTTAATTTTTTAATGGAAGCAAAATCTTGGATTTGCAGAGTGGTGCTAGTACCCCTCAGACACATGAATGTAGAGCTATGCCAGGGCTCTGGGTACCAGTCACCAACGGAGGAAAGCACTACTGAACGCTGCTCCGGCTCTGAAGTCTATTTTCCTTATACTTCTGGTACAATTAATATCCCCCTGGCTAATCATACAGGTTCCTAAAGGACTTCAAATGGCAATCATTCCAGCTGCCTATTTGTCACACAAGGAAGTATCCCAATTTTATTTATGGGATTGCTAAGGCCCACAGTGAACTTACAAGATCCTACAATAAATACAGGAAGGTGTTAATGAGGACTAGATCTCCATCTATCAGTTCTGTTTTCAACGTAGAATCCCATGCTAACAAGGGTAACCCCAATTCTGTTGTCTGTCTGTTCATTCCCAATATAATACATGAAGAAAATTTTGTGTTCACAAGGATATTTAATAGACCATCAATGTATATGCAAATGTGCTATTTTAATAGCCATCTCCATGATAGAATTCATTCTGTCAGCTTTCAAAAAGGGTGAATGAGCCCTGATGGATTCATTTAAGATTATGTATATGAAATAAAACATTCATGATTTAATTTAAAATTTTGTAAACTTAGCTTGGTTTTATCTTTAGTGAAAAAAAGAGTGTTTGTATCATACAGGAGGAACAGGTCAAATCCTACCAGTACTTAGACTTAAAATTCAGTAATCTCACAGAAACTGAATAAAGAACAATAATAAAAAGAGAAAGCAAATATATAGCTCAAATAAACTTTCCTGTACCCCTTGACACTGATAATATTCTATCTGGAAACATCAATTTTCATGTTGTATCTCTAAAGGAGTACAAGCTAAAAAACAAAAGAGTAAAATAATAAGAAGGATAAAATTATTAAATATAGATTTTTAATAAGTTCCAAATGGAGGCATTATTTATTAAATGCTCAAAAGTTCCAGATTCTTCTGAATCCTGGTAGATGGAAAATTTAAGATTGCTTTGATTATATAATAACACCAAAATATATTTAGGGTAGTAGATACCATTAGATTATTCAAAGGAATCTTTTGAAAGTTAAAATGTGTTAAAGAAATAGTACTTAAAATACTATTTCATACTGTGAGTATAAAAATAGGTGTCTTGTCATTTACCAGTGCCTTCTAATTACATTTGGAAAACAACTATAACAAAAACAGAGACTTCTGAGGCCCCCACTGATGTATCCCTCAAAGATGGTATTATGGAATTGTTATAGATATGTCCTTGACCTTGAACTTAAAGCTGAGGTCTTCCCCAGTAGAAAGTGGGTACTGATATGGACATGGCATGCAGTATTTAATGAAATTATCCCCACCCTCTTGCTACTCGTCCTTTCTCTCACCACCTGTACCTTGTAGTCTTATGCCCTCCACTCTGTCTGGTGATAGTGGGAAACAAACACTAATTCAAGATTAGCAGTTGGTGACTGTCTCCCACAAGAGTATTTACATTTTAATAGTCTTCCAGGAACAAGGCAATAAATCACTTACAGAACAAATCATGAATGGTAGATTTTCAGGCATCAGTAAATTTTGAGGGGGAGATGTTTGACTTCCCACTGTTTCTCACATTATACTAAACAAGGTGGCTTCTAATTCATTGTATTCTTAATATATTCATTTATCTAACACACTTGTGTCAAGTGTCCAGACAAGTGTCCGTGAATACGTGCCAGGCACAACTCTCAACACTTGACAAACAACTACAAGACAAAGGTCAGTCCCTTCAAGGAGTTTACAGTATAGAAAAGGAGGCGGGAGGATCTAACACAAGGTTACAATAAAGTGTGAGAAAAGAAAAGCACTTCCAGTGGGAACCTGCAATGGGACCCCTGTACCATATGGAACGTGTTCAGGGAAGCCTTCGTGGAAAAGGTAATATCCAAGTTGAATTTTGAGTAGAGTGATGTTAACATGGTAAAGGGGATTGAAAAGGGCAGTACCAAGAAGAGAGAGAAGTACGTATGAACATAAAAAGGCTGGGAACAGCACAATCCATTTGAAGAATTACAAGTCCATTGGCACGAATTGAGTGAAGGGTGTTGGGGGAAAGGAGACTAATGACGAGAGATGACACTGGAGAAGCTCGTGCTGGGCCCTGTGCCAACCTGTGAAGTTGGCATTTGCATCGTGAAGAAGCAGACACTGTGTAAAGTAGGGCAATGATCTGATTAGAATTGTCTTTTAGGGGAAAATTAAAATTCCACAGCAAAATGGAGAACCGACTGATGGGAAGGAGTGAAGACAAGAGGCCAAGGCAGGACAGTTAGGAGACTTCGGGAGCTGTTTGGCAAGAAATGGCAAGGACCTTAACAGAGGCAGCCACAGTGAAGGGACCAGTTGGAGGAAAAATAAAGACTAGTCTGGAATCTACGATTGCTCCTACTGAAAGCCATCAGAAAACTTGTAATAATCAGCTGTATTCCCCTAGGCATCACTTAGCCAACTATGAGGATTTTAAGCTTAAAAACAAAGAGAAGAGATTGAGATCCAATTTAATTGTGAATTTTGAATTTGCCTAATTTCCTCCTCCAGTGCAACACAAGTTCATACTGTGATATATGAATTATTTAAAATATATGCACTTTTCCTGTAGAGTGAAGATTTATGATCTGATGCTAAACATAAGTGTACATTTATTTTTGAAAATCGGGAAACTAGAGAGTTACTATTTCCTGCAGGAACTTTTAACAGAGACCAAAAAAAAGTAACATAATATGCCAGAAACCTCAAGGGAATGGATGAAAGTAAATTTCAGGGAAGGGAAACCTGGCCACCCAAAAGAAAATAGCTTTCTTTATAAATTCTGCCCTATGTGCCCCTAATCAGATAGGCTAGATGACTGACAGAGGAGCCTTTATGGACATCAAAGTTTCTTGTGCCCCCTAGACCAAAAACATTAATCTTGTTTCTCTAATAAAGACATTTAAGGCAGAAAGTTATGATAGTATCCTCAACATCTTAAAGTTAGATGTGCCAAGACATTGGGAGACATCCATCTTCCCTGTCCTGGAGGTTCCCTGGTTTGTCCCGAGGGGGTGTGGCATGGGCTTTTCTTGAAATTTTTAATGAAAGATACGAAAATAATTTCTTTGGGATCATCAGCTTCTGCTGAACTCCTGCTAGGTTGACTTGTAGAGACAATTAAACCAAACGTTTGCTCAGTTTAGGTGGGCATCGTTATTGCGGCATTTGTCCCTTTCCTGACAAATTGCATTATTCCTCTGCCCTCTGAACCATTAGAAGGTCCTCGGGGAACCAGGTGGTGGTGAGGAGGGGCTGCTCTCACATTTGTCAACCCTGAGGCAGAGCCAGGCTGAGCTTCGAACTCCCTCTGATTCTGTACACTGGGTTAAGAGGGTGGGGCTGTAATGGGGTGAGACACACATTTGAAGGCTGTCATTGGCCTCTGAGCAGAAGGCTATCATCTCTACTGCTCACAGTGAATGTGACGCCCCCAGATCCATTCAACAATTGCCCTAATTTCTGCCTGAGGCTTGACTTTCTTCTAGCTAAACGTTGCATCCCCTAACACTCTCCCCCATTACTAACAAAGTGGCTCTTTCGTTCTCTCTGGTGGGTAGCAGCATCGTTCTGCCTGCGCTTCAGCTCTGAGGCCAGTGCAGCATCACAGACTTCCTTTGTGAGCATCTCTTGACTCCTCCTTCTTCTCACCCTTCATCCAGCAGTTGAAAAATAAGGGGAGATTTTAGTGAATGCTGAAACATCTATTAATTCTGAAGAAGAGATAGAGTCTTTAATACATTCACAAAAGTGAGAGAAGACAGGTAGCCCCTTGAATGGAACTTGTTTGTCTTCTCTTTTTTATTAATGAGACCTAGTAGGAGGTGTCATGCATCTAGAGTGGTACAAGGACAGTAGAACCCAGTGGATTATCACAGTTTTTCGGAGCATGCAGATGTAGTTGAGAGGCATATCCACCCAGGGTATGGTACCTAACTTATCCGAGAATCAGTTGTATCATCTGCGAAGCAGAGGCAGTAATATCCACCCTCCAGACCTGAGTGCAAATCCAGTACATAGGAAGGTACTAACACCGTGTGCTAAGCACCCACAAACCATTAACAGTCACCATTGTCATTGACAGTTGTTTTAGTCTTTTCACAGTAATCATTTGTTTTAGGAGGGTAGAGCCCCAGAGCAGCTGGGAGACTGGGTGTGGAAATGTTCATTCCCTATGAAGTCAGTGAGCTGTAGGAAGGCCCTCCTTTGTGCCAGGCCAGTCCTGGGTGCACACAGTGGTGAACGGGGGCAGCCCTCCCTCTTCTCTCCCAGACCTCCCCTGCTTGTGGTGGGTGAGTGATGGAGCAGAGCAGACCCCCAAACAAGTCAAAATAAATGGAATGCTTGTGAGTGTGATGAGTGCTCTGAAGAGGAAAAGGGCTGAGAGAGAAGGGAGGGTGGAGTGGGTGCTTAATTTCATTTGGCTGGTCAAAGAGGTCCTCTGCAAGAGGATGGTGTCAGGTCCCCAAACTTGATTCACATACGGTCCCTTTTCAACCTCAAAAAATTATGCCCATCTGCATTGATTAAGTAGTTGTATCTTTAATTTCCATTGAATCGAGAATACACAAAGGTAAAAGGCTATGTGAATCCTGTAAAAAACTTTTACACAAATTCATATTTTATTCATTGGAGCACCATTGATGCACATTTGAAAAATAGAATTATACATGTGTACAGGATATATTCTTGATTTCTTCTGAAGATAATGCCATGTTTGCATTTGGACACATAAATTATTCTGTGTCCCTGAGTTGTTTGAAGCCAGCATGCTGGAAATCACTGATGGAGTGGAAAGAAAATTAGACAACGAAGAAAGGAGTTCTCAGCCTTAGTTTCTCCTTTTTCAAAAGCTAAACAGAGAGAAAGAAGTCAACCTTTGGAGTCCCTTTCCTCATTATTGGAATGAGGATAGTGACGCCTGTTATTTAACTTCCTAATGATCGTGTGAGTTGACCTAATCTGAGAGACAGGACAGTTCTTGCAAAGTGTTTTGAACTATGTAAAGATGAACTATCAACAGTTGCTGGAAATAAGGGGTTCTAATACTCTAGAATACAATTTCAATTTAATTGCTTGAAAAAGTTAATTGGTCAAGCTTCCCACTTCACCTGCCTCTTCCTGGATTAGGGTCATGAGAAACTCACTGGCACCAGCTACCTTAGCCGGTGTCCATTTCTCCAAATGGTGGAGCTTGAGTCAGGTCATAGGCTCAAAAGTGAAACGGAGGTATTATCTTCAACCCTGTAACCTTTAGAGAGTTTATACCATATTGGCTACCTAAATGCTGTAGAAGATGATCACTCTTTCCTCATATCTGGCATAGCTAGGAATATCTTTCTCTTCTTATCTCCCTTGTATCCCCCCCCCCCCCCCTTCTATATAATGTAATTTCAGAAAGACATTTCTGCATTTTTTAAAATTATAAATATCGCAGTGCCCTAAGCACTAATATTTCACTGAGTTAAATAGCAAAACCTGATTCCCTTTCTTTATTAAATAGCTCAGAATTCAATTAACATATTTCAATTAATACTGACTCTGCTGCTTTTTATATTTGGTAAGAAATGCCTTGCTATTAAGACAGACAATATTTTCTTTAGAAATCTAACATACAGAGAATCAACAATTCAGAAAATATTCTATAGTTCCTATCTTTTAATATTTTCAGTTGAAAATGAGTCACTCCAAAGGCAAAAGTATTAATGCATTTATGTGATAAAGAACAGAACAGGCGGCATGCAGATGAAAATGTTTGATATGTTGTAGACAGAGAATTTTAGCCAGGCAACCGGAAGCACTTTATTCTACAGAAGTCTCAAAAACTCTTTGAACCACTTAAAATATTTAACAGATTACAAGAATATAGATAGTTGAAAAGAATAAGAGTATTCTATGATAACAAAATACTCTTGCTACATTTTGGTATAAATCTGCATTAGTTCAAAATCTTTGAGATATTTACAGAAAATATTTAACAGTTTATTTTAAAAATAAATGCATTTAACAATAAATAATGTAGAAGCATTTATTTTAATTTACAGATTAATTAAATGTATAATACATTTTTACCATAATGTGATATTGTAAAAAATCAAATAATTCCTTACACAACCCTTTTTAACTCCTGAGCCAACCGCTTTTGACTCTATTTCTTCTGATTTTTACTTATTTATTCCTAAATAAACTGTTTATTCTATTATTCTTAACAGTTTAGCCAACTGTGCTTGACTTTCCACTATTGCAAATTGCATTTTTTTCTATTATAACCTCCCTCCTCACCCCTCCTAACATCCTCCCCTCCCCTATCTTCCCAATATAACACTTTCTGGTTAAATTAGTAGTATCTGTTTACAGCCTTGTAATTGTATGAATATTATTCAAAAGTGAATCATCATATGAATTTATTTACTTTCTTGTACAACTTTTGTTCTTATTGAAGTTAATAATTTGCATCTCTGGGCCTCTTTCTCTTTCTGTCCCCTTAGAATTCTAAGTACTGACATTAATGTATCCCCAAATGCTTCCACAAAATTCTTAAACTCCTTCCAGAAAAACCAAATACATGTATCTATTTTCCTTAGGATCCAATCCTTTTGGAGACCTCTGCCCACAGTCCCAGCTCCAGCTTTATAGGTTCCCCTCCAGGCTTATTACACAGGTGATTTACCTACGGTAAACACATCTTAGGTAAACACATATTTTACCTAAGATTTCTCTGCCCATTGCCCTGGAAATACCCACACCTCTCACTTTTGCTGGATACCCTGCCTCTTGAATATGTTTTACTCCCCAGTGTTGGGGAAATGTACCCTATAGTGCCTTTCTCAGAATGGATAGTGTGGAAAGTAAAACATTCATACCCTTGTATATTAGAAAATATCTTTATTTTCTTCATGTAGTCAATTGATACTATGCTGCATATAAAATTCTAGATAATAACTTTCTTATCTAAAACCTTAGCTTCTAATAATTCATCTTATTTCTATATTTAGGTCTTTTTGACAGCTTTCATCTGCTATTGTCTACTCTCTTCTTCTCTTTGTTCTAGTGTGTTTGTAGCTTTTCTATTTCTTCACTTTAATTAGGGGTTTCAAGAGAAAGGTGCAGTAATATATGTATAAACCAGTAAGTTATACCTTCTTCATGAAACCCCTAAAATATGCCCATTTAACATCATGTCTGTTAAATTTGTCATCTATAATCATTTTCATTTAAAGGCAAATATTTGTATTTTTAAAGGGGCATATTTTTAAATAGTGAAATTCTTGAAAATATGCTTTGAAGTGAACCAGCTTTTGAAAAATAAATTGATTTACTTAACATTTTGAAACCTTAAGATTTGAATTTTACTTTAATTCTCCAGGAGCATACAGCACACTTTATTTCTCGGAGTTTGAGTAGCTTTATAAATTATACTCAGAGATGTAAGCATAGAAATACAAATGAATAAATGTTGTTAATGAAGTAGGGTGGCTTAAAGGACTGACAGTGAAATAAATCAGGGGTTTTGACCTATTTTTTGTTATATAACCTATTTTTTTTTTTTGCTACATTCTGATAAATTTGGACTATGAATCAAGTCTGCTCTAGTTGCATCAAGTATAAGCTATGCCTTAACTAGAGGTGTCAAGTTACATTTTGGAGAAATGAGATCAGTGCTGGCCCTAATGGAATCAAACAATAAGTTTTCATATGATGTGGAAAGTCTCTGAAAATCCTGCCACAGTATCTACAGATCATGACATTGTCTCCCAGAAGCCCATGTTATATAATGCAGCACGTTAGCTGGCGGAGAGGGAACTTCTCACCCAACCTAACAATACTGATGAAATATTCCTATAGATGGGAAGTAGAGCATTAGAAAGCAGGGGGATGGCAAATAGGACTAGTAAATTGTTTTTTCATGTGGGGGTGGAGTTAGAAGTCAAGATATTGGGGAGTCAAGAAAAACTGGAATCAGACCTTGATCTAGCATGAAAGTGGAGTCATTTCTGTTTTTTCAGTCCTTATTAAATGAAGGCAGTGATCTCCATTTTCTGCTATTATGACTGACACCTGCTAACATTTGCTAATTTTCATTTTTTAACTAAGAGTGTCCACTTTAGGCTCCAGGCTGCTGGCAAACAAAAGAACTGAATTAAATGATGAGACATTGTTTCGTGTTCATTTTGCATATTATGGTAACTTCATATTGTTAGCAATTGATACAGGTTTCCATTTACTGTGATGATATACAGTTTTGTCTTTAACAATATATTTCAACAAAACCATGAATTGATTTCAATAAAAGTATTCACAAATAATAGTAAAGGTGGTGAGCAAGTGTATCAGAAATCGTGAACATGGTGCCCACACAGTTGACATTTGGGAGATGCAGGCATGGGGCAGGAAGACAGGAAGCCTGGACTTTGGTTCTGTCCATGGCAAATGAATGACCTGGGCAAGTCACATAACTTCTCTGTGCTTCTGTTTCTTCATGTAAAATGAGTAGTTGGACCAGATTCCTTAATGTACCCCTTATATTTCTTAAATTTTGTGATTTCGGGTATCGTTTTGGCACTTATTATATGTGTAGGTGTGCAGTGTTTTTGTATTTTGTTTTTCTGTTTTGGTTTGATACCATTGGGAGGAGGAAAAGATTATGAAGCAGCTGGTGGTAATAACCACCCATAGTATCCCACTGAGGAACACAGGAACCATAGGACAGATGAATTTTATTTCATAGGTTTGGAATGGTAGCAACCGTAGAGATCACTAAGACTAACACTCATTTAATAAATAAGAAGACTAAAGAGTTCCAGAAAACCTAACTGGCCAATTAACGTACAGTTGAATAGTTAGAACTACTGGGATACTAGAACCTTGGCCGGTAACCCTGGATTCACGTTGACCCTCTTCATAGTATATCATTACGATCTTGTAATATGATTTTCTTGACCTTATGATGTTGTTAAGAAGAAATGAGAGTCACACCTGGATGCAGAAGATTTTTACATCAGCTTATTCAGAAATGAAACAGGTCTCCACCAAGTGGGCATTTGAATATTCATGTAGCTAGTTTCATCACTACCAGCAAGTAATAAAAATAACTCAAGACTACTATTTCGTTCTGTCATACTTTGGATAGTTCTGTCTAATAATATCCTATTTCCCTTTGGTGGTCAGATCTAACTGAAATATAGAGTATAACTGGACCCCTCCTAGAGAACATTACGAAGATTAGCGAACATTGTAAATTACTTCTGAAGTGAACAAAGTCACATTATGAATTTCTGTTTTTCTCATCGGTGGTATAAAAAAAAAGATTCTTAAAGAAAAATAGATGAGGGGAACATTTATGTGCTTTTTGATTATTTGCTCCCAGTCCTTTAGAGCCTATTGATTCTTCATCAACTTAATTATTGTATTGTATATGTCTAATGTACTTGACACACAGGAGGCTAAGTAGTTTCCTTCCCCCAAGGTAGCTTTGTGCTGCTGGAAAGCAATCCATCTGTGAGCCACGCTGGCCTCTTTGGAAATACACTCCTATTGATTACTCTACAAGAAAGAACTTTAAAAGATGATTCAAAAACACGACTGAGGAAACATACCAGTGTTTCCTTCTTTAATTATGATCTAAAGCAAATTCTTGAAACAAGGGATTGAAAAAAATCCACAGAGCACTAAAGAACATGCAGTGGGTGGCACAGAGATTGGGTAAATTGGAGGGAGATGGATGAGGACCAGAAGAGATGTACTTGTGAAATAGTGATCAATCCACAGCGAGTATGAATATGGAAAATATATTTTTATTTTATTTCCATAATAAATGTATTATATTTTAAAAACTTATAATGGCTCCAAAAGGGGAACAAGATTTTGAAAGTTAGTAGAAATAAAATTATTAGTATATATTTATTGAACTCTATGGACACCTCTGCACAGCAACTTTCAGTGGCTTACCACTAATTAAATGCCTTGCCTTTGGGCCGGCCCGGTGGCGCACTGCTACAGTGTGCCGCTTGGGAGCACGGTGGCGCTCCCGCCAGGGTTTGGATCCCACATACAGACCAGTTCCCGCTCACTGGCTGAGCGAGGTGTGGGCGCAACACCGACGGTTGCGATCCCGTTGCCGGTCCCAGTCCAGTCCGGGGCGACACTGAGGGTTGCGATCCATTGCCGGACACGAAAAAAGACAAAAAGGAAAAATAAATAAATAAATAAATAAATAAATAAATAAATAAATAAATAAATAAATGCCTTGCCTTCACCTCCACACCGAGCTGGTTCCCAAGTCTGAGTCCCAGCACCTGAATGGCAGCTGGGTTCCAGCTAACCTGACTTGTTCAAGAACATGCTCAAGGTTGCTCTGTCAGCACGTTTTTGCTCAGGCTGTTTTCTCAGATGTTCTGCTCCCAGTCTCTGCTTTGGAAATTTCATCAACACTGACAAGCTTGTTTTAAGACCTTACTCTGAGAAGACTTTCCTGATTCTCCCAACCAGATGCAATCTTTTGTTTCTTTTTTATTTGTGATGCCTACCACATCTATTCCTGTGTACCATTTAGTAATTATTGGCACACGTGTCTACTTCCCTCTCTTTCCTCTCCAAAGACTGTGAAGTTCTTGACATCTTCCAGAACCCAGAAGCAATTTATACTTATCAAATTGAAAGGATATCTTAAATACCTTACAATGTATTTTAAAGAGTTGACATCTGATACATGAAAAAGTTAGATCACTGAAAATTCAGATCACTGTTAGTACCATAGAAGTGTCTCAGAGAAACTTTAGATTAGTTTCTCAATTTAGAAAAAAGGGAGCAATCTCTATAGACTAAGGGACTCTAAAGAAATTGCCACCAAGGAACCAGAACCTCAAATATGTTTAGAGAGATTTAGCTAAGTGGTAATAATCTAGAGAAGTGGCATGAACTAAAATGGAGAGGTAGGAAGTATAGGGTATGACCAA
>NW_007736798.1:59902-60326 GCF_000696425.1 Galeopterus variegatus
TGCAAAGGCCCTGAGACCAAAAAGACAAAGTCCATCTGAGGTCCTGGAAGACCAGTGTACCCGGAGGAGCTGCACTGTGAATAGACAGAGGTGTGGGTGCAGGCCATGATGATGAAGACTGTACATTTATCCTAAGTGCAGGGAAACCTTCGAGGGGTTTTCAGCAAGGAAGTGGCATGATCCAATTTGAAAAACACTAAAGAATACAAAATAGTTCCCTTTTTAAAAAATCCTCAGTAACTAGAGAGCATTCTTGCCTGCTGTATGCAGTGTGCTGCTTTTTTTGTGGAGTTGTTGACAAGGCTTCCCAGGTAGTCTATAGGGAAGAACTGCTTAAGTTAAAGTAATTGATACTTAATCACATCTCAATTAACATATTTTAGAATACTTCTTTTGGCATGGTAATTCCTGTGTCATTTTTTTT
>NW_007736799.1:0-631 GCF_000696425.1 Galeopterus variegatus
ATCTCCTTTATTGTTATTGGTCTGTTCAGATTTTCTACATCTTCATGGTTCAGTTTTGGGACCTCGTGTGTGTCCAGAAATTTATCCATTTCCTCCAGATTTTCAAACTTTTTGGTGTATAGTTGTTTATAGTAGTCTCGAATGATTCCTTGTATTTCAGATGGATCAGTTGTAATATCACCTTTTTCATTTCTAATTTTTGTTATTTGAATCTTCTCTTTTCTTTATTTTGTTAGCCATGTTAACGGTTTGTCAATTTTATTTATCTTTTCAAAACACCAACTTCTGGATTTGTTGATCTTCTGTATTGTTTTTTGGGTTTCAATTTCATTAAGTTCTGCTCTGATCTTGATGATTTCTTTCCATCTGCTAACTTTAGGTTTGGATTGTTCTTGTTTTTCTAGTTCTTTAAGGTGAAGTGTTAGGTTGTTCACTTGCCATCTTTCCATTCTTCTGAAGTAAGCATTTAATGCAATAAATTTCCCGCTTAATACTGCTTTTGCAGTATCGCACAGGTTTTGGTATGATGTATCATTATTTTTATTAGTTTCAATAATTTTTTAAAATTCTTGCTTGATTTCTTCTTGGACCCATAAGTCATTAAGTAGAGTGCTGTTTAATTTCCATGTGT
>NW_007736799.1:2004-3029 GCF_000696425.1 Galeopterus variegatus
GACAGTGGGGTGTTCAGTTCCCCTGCTATTATGGTATTAGTGTCTATTTCCTTCTTTAGGTGTAATAGAATTTGTTTTATAAATCTGTCTGCTCCAACATTGGGTGCGTACATATTTATGATTGTTATGTCTACTTGATGGATCAGTCCTTTTATCATTATGTAGTGTCCCTCATTGTCTCTTTTTATGGTTTTTAGTTTAAAGTCTACTTTGTCTTTAAGACAAAGCTATAAGAATAGTAACTCCAGCTCGTTTTTCTTTTCTGTTTGCATGGTAAATCTTTTTCCATCCTTTCACTCTTAGTCTATGTGTGTCTTTATGGGTGACGTGGGTCTCTTGAAGGCAGCATATAGTTGGGTCCTCCTTTTTAATCCAGTGAGCCAGTCTATGTCTTTTGATTGGGGAATTTAAGCTTTTTACATTAAGAGCTGTTATTGAAAAGTATTGATTTATTCCTAGCATCTTATTGGTTGTTGTTTGGTTGTCTTAGATGTCTTTTGTTCCTTGCTTTCTGATTTACTGTTTGTTTCTGTGTTTTTTGGTTCTTTAGGATGTAGATAGCCTTTTCGTTTCTTTGTTTTCTCTTCATGTATGCCATTTTTATTATACTAGTGGGTTAAGATTTTTCTTGGGTTTTTATGGCAGTGGTGGTTATTCTTCAGGAACCAAACCCAGTACTCTTTTGAGAATTTCTTTTAAGGGTGGTCGTGTGGTGGTGAACTCCCGCAGTTTTTGTTTGTCTGAGAAATATAGAAATGTATTTGCCCTTCATTTCAGAAGAATAGCCTTGCAGGGTAGAGTATTCTTGGCTGACAATCTCTGGCTTTTAGTATTTTGAACATATCCTCCCTTTCCTTTCTGGTTTTTAGGGTTTGTGATGAAAAGTCTGATGTTAGCCTGATTGGGGCTCCCTTATAGGTGATTTGATGCTTCTCTCTTGCAGCTCTCAAGATTCTCTCTTTGTCTTTGAGTCTTGCCAATTTGACTATAACATGTCTTGGAGAAGACCTTTTTGGGTTGAATAC